>NC_045170.1:22782469-22807469 GCF_900700415.2 Clupea harengus | reverse complement strand
TGTTTATCGTCTGCCCTCAGCCCATCTGTGCGACCCGCCGTCGCAGTCTCCTCTATCTCAGCTATCAGGCGCAGGCCCAGTCTGGTCACACACACACACATGCACACGTGCACACACAGGCAAGCAAGCACCCTGCTTCCCCAAAGCCATCCCCTCCCCCCATCTCTGACACACCATAGGACTGTGAGACGATCTGCCAAGTGTGTGTGTGGGCTTCCCTTTATGCAGATTAGCCATGTGCTAATTGCATTTATTTATTTATTTTTGGGGGGAAGGGGAAAGACAGTGAAGGGGATTCTCTCTGCGATTGATTAGATCACCAGGCACAGCAGAGAGGGGGAGTGTGTGTGACCGCCAGAAGGGAGACTGTGTGTGTCTAATATATACACCATTGCATCCAATCAATGTATTTTTAGTCCCAAACATATTTTACAAGTTTTAAAATAAATATGTTTTTTTTTTTGTGTAGTTCAGGTTGGATAATGTATGAAGATTTTTCAAAATAATTCAAGAAATAGAAATCCAGCATAACATAATAAAAAAAAATTTGATGTTTGATGGCAAAACAGCAGTACAACTTGTGTGTGAGAAAGATGTCTTGCTTATATTTGTTACACTGCCAGAACACGACTGTTCTCTGTGATTTTCCAGAACAGTCTGCAAATGAGGTGACCAACATCATTCGTTTTTTATTTAACTTTATTGAGCTGAATACCCAATGGTTATCTTAACATACGTGTAATACTGACATACTGGCATATCACCTATTCATACTGGAAGGACAGTGAGTTGAGTTATGATTTTAACTCCAGAAAAACATTCTCATCAATGTTTTTTACATTTTTTTTTATTATTAATTGTTTAGAAACGTTCACACCATGAGGAGAAACCCACCTCTGTGGCTATAAGAGAGACCAAGAGAGATAGGCATGTGGGAATGCACGTGCACAATAGGGCTGGGCGATATGGCTAAAAAGAGCTCCTATAGCTCAGGAGAAATGGTGATATACGATACAATGTAATAAAAAAAATTAAGTATAATGTTGAAGTGTCAGTATTTATTTGCAATATCAAAAGCTGTGTTCAATTAAAATAATAAAAACAAATTGCACGCAGGGCATATCTTAAGTGCCATCTAAGACTGTCAAACCTGACCACACCCAGACAACAGCACTGTTGTAAAATCATTTCAAATTTATAAAGTCTTACTGGGTAGACCTTCAGCTCTCTTTTGTCACCAGCTTCACTCATCCAGGTGGTTCCCTGTGCGATTACATTGCTGGAAAAGGCTGTGATTTTATGAAGTAAAGAAAAGTGCATGTGTAAATGTGAGGACGTGTTCTCTGTTTGTGAGCGGTCTGGTCATTCATTATCTACACCTAGAAGAAAGAGATGACCAGTCAGTCACTGTTTATGCAGTGAAGCATGTGCAGTGGTCACATGACTACATGGTGTGCAGACCAGAGGGCTCTAAAGGGGGGGTTTATTATGGAAAGTCAGGATTACATTTCCTACATTTCTGTTAAACAACACTACGACCAAAAAGTCTGTTTACTCTGTGTTAGGCTAATTGTTTTGTTTTGCGAGCGTTCGGATTAAAGAGGCGTGTTTGCCAACACAGGCCGAGGTTATGACCAATGGCTCGCGCCCTGCTTTTTCTCACCGGAGGAAAGCTCTATGGTAATCCTTGGCTATAAAGAGTTTAAATGAACACCAACACCATGGAGGCCAACAAGGCCAAGGAGGCTGGTTGGCAGTGCGTTGCGGTCAGAGTAAATGTGTCATTTGATACAGTATTGTCGTCGGAGCCCAGGCTATGTAACCGTGTCCTGTGGAGGAATTCTGGTTGTAGAAATGGTTGAAAGACCCTGTCAATGACTTGTGTGAATTGAAACATAAATCTCATAAATCAGTCATAAAGAGCTTTTTATTTATTTATTTTCTTCTGTTGTCTAGCAAGACATAAATAGTAGTTATCTTACACATACATACACACACACACACACACACACACACACACACACACACACACACACACACACAGTCTTTCCTTTGAGTAATTGTGAATGGCTTGTTAAGGACTTGTCATTGATGAGAATGCCAAGCACAGGCTAAAAATACTCCCCTGAGCTGGAGAGGTGTGGAGGAGAATTCAGTGCCAAGGCCAGACCTCGCCCAGGATAAATTAAAGCAATTCTTTTGTTCACAGAGCTGCTTTTAATCTCCAGTGTGTACACCAGCATTCACACTCACACACACACTCACACACGCACTCATCCGCAACATTTGGTTTGTTTTTTGTCTCTTCACTGTACTTGCTGCTCTCTCTCTCTCTCTGTCTCTCTGTCTCTGTCTGTGTGTGTGTGTGTGTGTGTGTGTGTGATTATGATTTTACAGTAACCTTGCGTCCGCTGATGCAAATATCGGAATAGTCGTTTTTTGTAGACACTATTGAATATTCAAATATCAAAACCGTGAGTGCCTTCTCAAGGGTAAGTAGCGTAGCCTGTAAGGCCAGCGTTGCCTTACGGTAAGTAACGTTACTGTTTAACTGGCAGGTTATATTAGTAGGTTATCTTAACAATATAAGTGTCTTATTGCTGCTCATGGGGTTTCCCCTTCTTTTAAGGCGAGTGAGAAATAGTTTGTGTATGGAATGTGGATGAGCTCAAGACATTGATTGAGCGTTAAAATGGATGAACACAGATCGATGAAGTTAAGGCTTTTTCCACTGCTTGAAAAGCACCTCAAAGATTTCTACTAATGGACTTCATTGACACGAATTGGGTAAAAAAACATTTAACAGGCAACACGTGTGTTTTGGAGATAGCCTGGCTAGCTTAACAAGCTATCGCTGTCAGGTAGTTTTGCTTGATTGCTCTGCTGGTTAACCGGCTACGGTTATGTGTTTGTTTGTTTTTTTTGTGCAAATATATGAACATTAGTGCTTTTAAATACAAAATGGTTGTCTACACAAATATGTTGTTGATTTATATTGCCTATGATACACAGCAGATGAAAGAAAAGTGGAGCTTAGTCTAGAGTTGTCTTGTTGTTTTTGGTAGCGCATAGTCACTGAGCAGAGAAGTCTAGCTAAGGGTCATGGTCACAAAGCGTTTTCCATCACTAGCACACCGGTTGAACTTTAATTTCTTACTGGTGGAGATATCGGGCCACTCCACTATTGTGTAAACACTAAGTTTGCTTATAAAGGTGTGGTATGGCATCTAGCTGGTAATCATTTTCATTATTTGTTCCTATTGTTAGCCATTACACTCCTTGGACAGAAGTCCCCACAACATCCTTAACACTATACACACTTTACACTCCTACATGGATGGTTGCAGTGTGCCTAAAACTTTGACTGTCTTTCACACTGTTACCGTTCCAGTGACTATGACCAGAGTTATTGATAGTTCCCCCCCCCCCCCCCCCCCCCAATTAATTGATATAGCTGCACATTCAGACCAAGATGGCATTTCATGGTCTCTGTACCTGGACCCTGCACGATGACAATAACGGTGAATCGAATCTGATCTAAGAATATTTGAGCCATTGAAAGCAGGCCATAGCTGGTGCACTCTACGGCGCTGTCCTGAGGTTAAAGTTGCGGTGTTCACATTAGCAGCTGAGCTGCGGCAGGCCACACACCTGTGAGTCCCCCCTGTTTTATTCAGAAGCCACTGGGGCCGGTCGTCATGGCGACTCCCCGTGAGTGACTGACAGGGAGACGGGAGATCGTTGTTACGTCACCTGTGTCTCCTTCGTGCTCTCTCTCTCTCTCTCTCTCTCTCTCTCTCTGTCAGTGATCTTAGTGATGGGGTCACAAGTGCAGTGGAGGTCAGGACAGCCGAGCCCGCAACAGTCTGTGGTCTCCCCACAGACACCCTGCCCCCGCCCCCTTACACACACACACACACACACACACACGCTCACACGCAGCTTTAGTCATGAACTTGGAGAAGCTGCAAGCCCCTTAGGCTGGAAGCAAAGCATGGACTGGAGTGTTTATGTGTGCATGTGTGTGTTTTATATTAAATTCCCTGTGTGTGTGTGTGTGTGTGTCTGACTCCAATTCTCTTTTCACCTTGCATATGGCTCTCACTATATCAGCAGGTTTAGAACCCTTTGGCAGTGTGTGCCCCTTCACAACATCATCACACTCTCTTGCGCGCACACACACACACACACACACACACACACACACACACACTGTCATTCATGCGGTGCCAGGTTGGCTTTATTAGTGAGGCAGGGGCCTGTTCAGATGCCTGTGCAGCTGGGAGTGCTTACAGTGATGGGCTCCCTGCCCTGCCCTTGCCTCTCTGCAGTTATAAATAGTCCACACAGTGATTCTCCATAGGTCCATGACTGTGTGTGTGTGTGTGTGTGTGTGAGCAGACACTAATAAGCCTGGGAAGTAATTAGCGATAATAATTTACTAGTTTTGGCCAAGAGTGGCTTGGTTTTGACAGGCAGAACTACAGCCATAGATGCCTGACTGTCTGTGCTGCTATGCTTGTGGTGTTAGTGGTGAGTTTTGCTTAGAGTGTGTGTGTGTGTGTGTGTTTGATATGTATGATATGTACTTCAGTTATTTTCAGTTAGCAGTCAGGCCCAGTGAGGTAGGTAGGTCAGCGAGGAGCTCAAACTGTGTTGACACGAAAGGGCAGACCTGTTGGTGAGATTGGAGAGTGAGGATAGGTGAGAGAGAGAGAAACTTCAACTTCTTTCTGCCGTTTCTGGCTTCCTGATGGTGGTAGATGGTGGTATAAGGTTATGCACAGTAAGTCTTGGCCACTGCCGCTGCTTAAGGTCCCAGTCGTTTGGTGTCAGGTGTGTGATGGATGGTCACACGCTAGCTTGGTATTAGATATTCACTCGACATAGCTGGATCTATATTCTAATCTTATCTCATTTCTCATTCTCAGTTCTCAGAAATGTGTGAAATCAGGTGATTCCTCTAAAATGAGTTCTTATGTCTCTATTGCATGAAATGAAGATGTAAGAACACACACAAATATTTAAATATATATTTAAAAAAAACACTTATATAGATCTGTCTGTGTTTAATTCATTCAATACATAGTTTTCCAGTATTTGTGGAGTTTAAGTGGTTTTAAAAGGAACAGAAATTGCAAAACTACACATTCTTAGAAATCACCTCCTTTTAAATTCCAAAAAAACGAAGAGAGGAAGGGAAGAATGCGAGAGAGTGACGGGAAAAGGAAGAAGGATAGAGAAAGAGATGATGAGAGAGTGAGGATGAGGGAGGGCCAAGGGTAAGTGTGCTTTGACCTGTGTTTGCTCAGAAACAAGGGCTTCACCTCCGCCTGCTTTAATGCACAAGACTGTCAAAGTGTGTGTGTGTGTGTGAAGGATCCTGTCACTCAATACTTTTGATCATGTCCTAGCATTTCTCTCTCGCTACCACTCCCCTTCTCTCTTTCTCTCTTAGACATGTTCTGTCGTGTGTGTGTGTGTGTGTGTGTGTGTGTGTGTGTGTGTGTGTGTGTGTGTGTGTGTGTGTGTGTGTGTGTGTGTGTGTGTGTGTGTGTGTGTGTGTGTGTGTCCGTTCCAAGGCTCCAGGAGGAAACGTGGCTCCTGGCATGGTGCTCTCCTCCACTGGCATGTCTCTGTCTCTCTCCTCCCCTCCTTCTTTCTAGTGGCCTACACACACACACACACACTCCACACTCCACTCCTTTCATTCATTCACGTCCCTGTGTGCACGTGTGTGTTATCTGCGAGGAGACACTAATCTATTGCCCATCAGTGTTTTGGTTTTGCTTCCCAGCTCTGTGTGTGCTTCATTTCTTGAATAAGGCCTCAAGCAGTCTACGAGGTCATTTAATGTTTAACCAGCTGTAAGTCATTGATAATTCGGAGGTCAAGCCAGTCGTATGTGGCTGATGCGTTAGTGTTGATACTCTGTCTAGACGTGCAGTACGCTGTTACCCTGACTGGCCAAAAGGGCACAGAATGGGGTGGTGTGCTCTTGGTCTCCTGGCCTTTGGCTTTATCCAGAGGGATTCGTAGGTCTAAATGCATTGAGGACAGGTGCTTAGTGGACGGTGCTACACTAACACTTAAACTATTGCAAGGGGGTTGCAACTGCTGGCCAGAATACTATGTGTTTCTGCATCTGCTCTTTTCCTTCTCTCTCTCTCTCTCTCTCTCTCTCTCTCTCTCTCTCTCTCTCTCTCTCTCTCTCTCTCTCTCTCCTGTCTCTTTATTCAGGTGCAATAATTCAGTTCAGATTCAAATTAAAAGTTGCTTCATTGGCACGACTGTGATTTTGCCAAAAAAACAATAAACATAACTAAAACCATTTTTCCCTCCCTACAGCCTCCAAGCCCGATGGACCAGGTGGGGAAGATCCGGGGACAGCACTACAGCACGGCCAACCCTTACTCCCAGGGGCAGGGGCCTCCTACTCTGCCCCCGCAGGGCACTTCCTACCCTGCCCAGGGCTACGGGCCTCCAGGCGCTCAGAGGTACCCGCTGGGCATGCAGGGCCGCACGCCTGCGGGCATGAGCTCCATGCAGTACGGCCAGCAGGTGAGGACAAACCTAACATCAGCTTCCTCCTGTCATTTCTGTCTGCCGGTCTCCTGTCTCTTTTTCTATCTGTCTGGCAGTCTCTCTGTATCAGTCTTTCTTTCTTTCTTTCTTTCTTTCTCGCTCGCTCGCTCTTTCTCTCTCTCTCTCATATTTCTATTTGAGTATTATTAAATAAACTACATTTAGGTTTACTTCTTACTTTAAAAATTTGACTCCAGTCCTACATTACTGAAATTGCTACGCTACTGTAATTGAAAACATGGCTGTTGGGACATCCAGGCATTTGATACTGTCGAGACATCTGGTATTATTTGAAAGTAAGCCCCTTGTGTGATTGTGATTGGAAGACAAATAATACCTGAACCATCCGACAATGTTTTGAACAAGTGTTATGTTCTGAAGAAAGCCACAGATGGCTGTGAATCATCCATCCTTCTAAACAATTATATCACACTGAAAGGGAAATCCCCACTAGTACGATGGCTCAACTTCATTTAGACCTCCGTCTCATCTCAATTCAAATACTCACTTTTCATTTAGGACGTATGGACAAAATTGAATGTTGTAGTCTTGGTCTGTCTAAGACTGCAGTTCATATCGATTCAGATTTCTTTGGTTCGGTAACATAGCACAGGTCAAACATTCAGTTGCAGTGGCTTTTTTTTTCTTTTTTTTTTTGCTGCCTTCACATCCATTTTCAAGTCTTAACCATTTTTTGCACCTTGTGCCGCCTCCGAGGGTGGTAGCCTCAGGAAAGCCAGCCGGTGATTTGTGTGGCTCACCCCTCCTGCCAAACACCCTCTTCAGGTTGTTTAGATTAAAGCTCTTTCCTTTTGTCAGAAGCACTTTCTTCCTCCTCACCCCCGCCCCTTTTCTTTGCTGTTCTTTTCTCCCTCATTTTCCTCAAGAGGATAAGTGCTCTGGCTGTCGTGCAGCCCTTTTTGTTTGTGCGCGTGTGTGCACTCACCCCCTCCTATCCTTTACTTTCTTAGCTTTGCTGTCTTGCAAGGTCAGACCCGAGACCCCCCCCCCCCCTCCTCCTCTAAGAAGCCTTCTCCACAATAAAAGCACCTGCGCTCGCGAGCGTCTCTCCAGTAGCGAAGGAAAATAGCCGACACCTGAGGAGAAAGCCCTGAGCCAATGGTGCTATCAACAGGTGGCTGACAGCGTGTGTACAGGCTCTGGCACTTCTCCCCTTGAGGCTCATTCACTCTTTTGCACAGTGCTCTGTGGCTTGGGTAGTGTCTTGATGCTAAGTAAGCTATATGGCTACATAGGTCGCAATATTTAGATACTGTGTTGGTATTCAGTGAGTCAAGTTAGAGTCTAGAGACCCTGGGATAAACCGATCCTACCCTCTTTAGGTCTAGGGTACACGTATGCCTACTTACTGATTACTACATTAAGAAACTTCCCTCAACCTGCCCTGTCAGACGCCCCTGGACTAAGTGACCATATGTGTGTCTCATCTGTGCCGTGTGTGTGTGTGTGTGTGTGTTTCACTAGATGGGAGGATACGGCCAGCACGGACCACACGGTCCTGGGCCCTACAGCCACCAGGGCCAGGCTGGCTACTACGGGCAGCAGGGCCCCCCTCCACATGCTTCCCAGCAGCAGTCTCCGTACCCCCAGGCCGGCCACAGCTCAGGCCCCCCTGGCCAGCCCCCTTACACGCAGCAACAGCAGCAGCAGCAGCAGCAGCAGCCCCCAGCCGCTCACGGCCCACAGGGGCCCCCTTACTCCCAGGGCCAGGGCCCCATGCAGGGCCCTCCCCAAGGCCCTCCCCAGGGCCAGCCACCCTACCCACACCCTCATCCCCACTCGCAGCCCCAGCAGGACCGGGCGGGCCAGCCGCCGTTCGGCCAGTCACAGCCCCAGCAGCCTGGGGCCCAACCTCCGCAGGGGCCTCAGTCACAGCAGCCCAGCTTCCCACAGCAGCAGCAGCCCGGCCCTGGCCAGCCCCCTCAGCAACAGCAACAGCAGCATCAACATCAACAACAACAACAACAACAACAACAACAACAACAACAGCAGCAAACACCAACACAGCAACAGCAACAGCCACCAGGTCCCCCTCAACAACAACAACAACAACAACAGCAACAGCAGCAGCAGCAGACGTCAGGTCCTCCACAGCAATCCCAGCAGCCTCAGGGGCACGGGCAGGGCCCGCAAGGTCAGCCTTCCCCTTTCTCCCAGACTCCTCCCCTGCAGCAGCCGCGGGAGCAGCAGTCTCCCTTCCAGCGCTTCGCACCGCCATCACAGGTAAACACACGCTTTTATTACTCCCTCCCTCATCCATTCACCCTGTTGAAGGACTGTGTGAAGACCAAAGCTTACCTCTTTGAATGGAGCTTGATGGTCATGTTTGTCTGCTTGGCAGGCGCCTCTGTTACTAGTTCTAAATGGATGGTTGTTATGGCCAAAGGCCGTTCGTGCTGTACCTCTCGTTTGTCAGGCTAGCATATCCCAGCATTCTGTTGAGCCATAGCGTTGTAAAGTCACAGTGTCCTTAATCCAAATGTAGTGTAACGATACGAAAAGCCATTTCGGACACGTTTAAACTTGGGTACAAATTAGTGGACTGATGGAAATAAATGGATGGGATTCAATGTGTGAATGTTTGCAGCGTGATCGTTTCCACTTGTAATGATCTAGCTTAAGTATTAGGGGCGGGACTCTCTCGGCACCTCACGATTAGATTCTGATTCAGAGGTCAACGATTCGATTCTAAACCGATTATCGATTATCAATTCTAAACCGATAAAACGATTATCGATGCATGTCGATTTTTAAAACATTTGAGTTTGCTACTCAGAGTCTCAAATCACTTCCTACTTTGTATTTGATAATCAACAGATGAATTACCTTCTCTGTTTTTTTATTAGAGAAAAAGCTTTTCCTTGTCACAATTATGACTTTCAATGAACAATGCAATAATCGATGCAGCTTGCATTTCAACACAAAATGGATGTGTAAAAAAAAAAAATTGAAAAATCGATTATGAACTTTTCTGAATCGAGACAAAATCGTTCTAGAGAGAATCGAGAGAAATCGAAGAATCGATTTTTCCCCCCACCCCTAATAAGTATGCTAGTTGTTTGTGCTTGTGGGTTGTAAACATTTTCATGGAAATTCCATTAAAGGTCCATGAGAAGTCATAGAAAAGTTTTTAAATGTTGTCAATGAAAATGGTTGGGAACACAGCAAAAAAAAAGTTCCTTTGTTATGCTAATCGAGACGGGAAGATTTGAAACGAGGTGGAAAACATGGGTTGGGGCAGGGTTGGGATTCCGGAGCTGAATTGAAATCCTGTCTGGAATATGCAAACTGTGTTGATGAAGTTTTCAACCAGTTGTTCATTTTATTCGTGGAGGTTTTCAGGTGGCCTGGACTGTGCTGGTGCAGCCACATTTAGCAGTAGTCTTAGCAGTAGTGTTAGCATTAGTCTTAGCATTAGTCTTAGCATTAGTCTTAGCATTAGTCTTAGCATTAGTCTTAGCCAGCAGCAATGACCAGCTGAAAGGGTTGGCACTGTCAGCACAGAGTTCTCCAACACGACACCATGACATAAATGGTGTCAGTGGTTTTCAGTACCTTCATTGATCCAGACAGCTAGAGATTGCTTGTTTTGTGTGTGAGTGTGTGTGTGTGTGGTGGGAAACCGAGCTCGGCTATGTTTTGAGGAGGCAAAGCAGCTGTTTACTTTGAAGCTGAAAGCGTCTGACTAAAGGTCAGCAGCAAACCCTGCTGGAAAAAGCAGTGTGTGTTTTTAAAAATGCATCAAGGAGCGCTGCTGTACACTGTGTTTGTTTGTGTGTGTGTGTGCGTGCCCTGACTGTTGGAAAACCAGTACCAATCTCTGAAATGTGAACATAATGTGTGTTCCTGACATTGTTCTTTACTCCTGTTTCTCTCTCCTTTCCTTTTTCCTCTTCACCCTTCTTTTTCTTCTCCCTCTTTTTTTCTCTCTACTTCTTTTATATTTCTATCAACTACTCACTCTCTCTCTCTCTCTCTCTCTTTCTCTTTCTTTCCTTTTCTCTCTTTCTATCCCTCTCCCCCTCACCTTTCTCCTCTGTTTTTCTACTACTTCTCCCTCTCTTCCTCCAGGAGGTCTCCCAGGACTCCTTCAGCTCCCAGTCCAGTGCTCCTCCCTCCAACCAGCCGTTGGTCTCCAGTAAGGCGGGCGCGGAGGACACCATGCAAGGCCGCCCCTCCAGCTTACCGGTGAGTCTCTCCTTGCCAAGCCTTTGACCTTTGACCCCACCTCAAGGTTGTGTGTGTCCCGTCATGCAGGAGTGCAACCAAGCAGCGTTGGGTTCCGGTTACTGTAGTCATCACCTGATTGGCTGCAGCTCCGGTGATTGGCTCTTCATATTTTGGTACCAAAACTAGAGCACCATGAAATAAGATGTTGATGGTGATTTTCATACTTCCTTGACTGAGGTAGCTAGCTTTCTCCAGGTCTTTATAATACATCCATGGTATGGGAGAGACTCTGCAGAAAGAGGCGTCTGGAAGTGGACATGCAGTACGGTAGAAAGTGGAGTTTGGTAGGGTGGGGTTTGGAGCAGTGGTTGTATGCACTGCAGACTGTGATGGCTATGCAGGCGAGTGGTAAAAAGATGAGAATTCGTGCCTGCCTGTTGGGTGGAGGTGCAAGACACAAGGAGAGGTAACGCGGGAGAAGAGTAGACATGTGTGGATCTTATGCTAAAGCATGTGAAGGTCTGTGGGGTTGCAATGTTGCTTTCAGTTTGGGAGCATAACATTTAGCTTGTGGATATCCATCACTTTTCAAGCATTTTGAAAGGAGACCGCAGTCAAACGTGGTTTAAAGGTGCAGTTTACCAAATGACTACTAGGTGCGGGTGCATGACCACATCGGTCAAAAACACCACACACACGCAGAGGGCAAGAACCCAGAGAGCGATTTAAAGATACCGGGGTTGAAATATTGAGGAGCGGGTGGCAAGGGAGTCTCGTAGGGAGTTGGAGCGTAAAGGAAGAAAAGGCAGTTTAGTTTTTTTTTCTTTTCTAGGGAGGCGTGTGTGTGTGTGTGTGTGTGTGTGTGTGTGTTCAGAGAATGGATAACCTTGTTGAAAGCATCCAGGGGAAGGCAGGGAAGTGTGTGAGAAATTAGATCATTAATGAGAGAGAATGAGAGTAAGAGAGGGAGGATGGGGGGAGGCAGAATGAAAGGGAGGATGAGAGAGAATGAAAGAGAGGGGGAGAGAGAGAGAGAGAGAGAATGAAAGAGAGGATGAGCAAAAATGTGTGTGTGTGTGTGTCAGTCTGAGTGAGTGGGGCAACAGGAAGAGGAAGGGGGTGTGTGCGCGTGAGTGAGGGAAGTCGAACGATGGAGAGAGTGAGTGAGCGAGAGAGAGCTCTGTGTGTGTGTGTGTGTGTGTGTGTGTGTGTGTGTGTGTGTGTGTGCCAGTGGGGGATGCCCTCAGGATGTGTTTCCCTTCTCTTTTCTTTCTTTCTTTCTTTATTTATTTTATTTATTTATATATTTCCCCTGGGCACAGACATCATTGGCCGCTGCTGGCCGCTGCCCACCCCCCCTTCCTTTCCAGGGGAATCCCTTTGGCTGCGTGCAATTGGCAGAGATGGTGTAATCTGGCCCTGGGCTGGATGAGTTATCCGCGCCAAAACACACACACACACACACACACACACCTTCGCTGCTCATGGCATATCACACAGATTAGCCCCCACTGCGAACTTTAGCCTGCCTAACACATTCATGTGGGGACTGAAAGAACACACGCACAGAGGCAGACGCTGGGCCACACAGTGGGTTTTGTGTATGTGTATGTGTATGTGTATGTGTGTGTGTGTGTGTGTGTGTGTGTGTTTGGGGGGGGGGGGATGTGTTATGTATGTGCGTGCGCTAATGCTAGGCCACAGGTTAATCACTGGTTTGCCTTCGTCTTCAACCTCACCTCAGCATCAGTCCTCCGTGTGAATGCCATGATTTGGCACCCCAAGTGAACAACAGCACAGCTTCTGTAGTGGCATTAGAGTTCCATGGAAATCCTGGAAAAGACATGGAATCTCGAAATCCCATTTTCCAGCCCTTGAAAAGACATGACATTCAGCACATTTATTGATAGTTTTGGAAAAGTCATGAAATTTGATTTTCACATTTAGGTCTAAAGAAATTAATGATATTGTGCTTTCCATGGGTGTTTTGTTGTGTGAACTTCTGAAGCGTAATGGTTTCCACTCGAATCGCCAGCTTAGAGAATGGAAAAGGTTTCATTCAGTCACTATAAATAATTTAGTAATTCACCTGTGGAGTAAGCTACGCAATTTTGCGTACATGTAGGTTGTGAAAGGTCATGGAAATGTCATTAAAGGACGTTGAAAAGTCAAGGAAAAGTTTTAAAATGTTGTCATTGAAAATGGGTGGGAACCCTGGTGTCCTAGCTGGTAAAGTCTGATCCAACTTGCATTAGAACGGTGTGGAAGGCAGTGGTCAGCTAAACAGGTGAACAGGCACCAATCATGAACCGCACAAAAGTGTGTTTTGAACAAAATCATGGTCAGTTCTGTGTCTACAGGGTCCAGTTTAACTCTGGCTCATATGCGTATGTGCTCATTAGCACAAACTGAAGAGTTAACTAACGGAAAATTCCAGTTACGTCTCCCTCAAGCATGTCGGGCTTATCCTTAAACAGTCAGGTCCTGGCAGAAGGTTCCGCAGAGTTGTGAAACTGCGAGGTGAAGTGAATTGTGAGAGAGTCGGAGCAGAAGGGGAGGGGAAACCGGATGGACTGGTCGGACCGGTCTCCCACTCTCGTTCTTGATTTTTGTTTTTGCTGAGCTGACTCCCGGCGCTCGAGGCCCGGGGCACCAAACATAACAGCTTGTTGGGTTGAGTGTCAGTGCTGCTGAGTGCAACGCATTCATATTCTCTAGAACACTGATACAATATAGAATAAGAATAATGTGCTAGACCACAACTATAACTATAAGTATAAGACCACACGACTGATATGATTTTCTTTCTTCTTTTCTTTTTTTTTTTCTTCTCCCTTTTGTCAGCCATTTTCTTTGTCTTGATCTAAAATGGCTACTTGTAGTATGACGGGTGAAATTTGTATTCTACAGTATTTCTGTACTTTATTAGTTTCTGTCTTGGTGTCTGAAGGCTTGGGGTCACAGATATAGGTTTTGGTTGGGTTTTTGGAATGTAAATTAGTCTTTTTTCCCCCCCCCTTCTATTCCCTTTTCTTTAAATCTCATGTCTTTCACTAACAGGGACTTTCTAAGGCCTAACAAAAAGTAAACAGGATATTGCAGTGTCTAATATCAACACCAGACTCCTAAAACAGTGTGGAGCGGTCCTATGGTGTGGCATGGCGTCGGATTGGGCTCTAAACACAGGTGTGTGCACGTCTCCAGACACACAGGTGCATGTGGTTTACCTGAGGGCAGTTGCATAGCTTGAGCGCGCTCTTACGACAGGTACATGTAATGCAGAGAGCCATTCCCAGCAGCTTGGCAACGCCCACGGCAGTATGAAAGACAACGTGTGTGTGTGTGTGTGTGTGTGTGTTACCTCCAAGTTATATCTCTTTCAATTAAACTTACAGTATTAGGTATATTGAGAGATTTTAAGTGTTGGTTTATGGTCAGTTGTACAGTCTAGTGTTGGATGTAAAACACAACACACACACACACACACTCACACTCACCAAAAAACACCCCATGAATGACAGTCGGGGTGCGTTCTGCTTGGCCAGTTAGTGCTCAGTGCCTACTGTCATCAGGAAGCACGGCTGCATCTGTCTTCATTAGTCATTAGGGCAAATCTCATGCACATCTTGTGAGCTAATCACAACTAATTAGTTTTGGGGTCTTACAACGTTCTCAATTCCCCCGTCCCGGTGAGCTGGGGTCTCCAAACCTGGGTGGGATGAAATCAAATCCTCCCACCATTTGGTGTGTGTGTGTTTACAGTGTGTGTGTGAGAATGAAAGGGAGAGAGAAAGCGAGATTTACGTTTGTGCGTGAGAGAGTGTGTATGCATGCTGTATTGTGTGTGTTCGACCATGCCGTGTTTTACACATCTAGTTGAGCATGCATGCTCTGTGTGTGTGTGGACCACTTTGCCTGCCGTGACAAGGGGGCGTCGTCCCCTGCTCCCAGGAAGTGGCATTTCCTCTTCCCCTCACTGAGCCGCCGGAGCCTGAATGGAGCTGAAGCTGGAGCCGGGGCTCCTTAATCTCCCTGTTGCCCCCGAGAGGGGCGCCTTTGTACCCCTGGCCCCTGCCAGACACTAATCCCACGCCCCTCACACCTCTCCACTTGTCTCTGCTCCCTCGTTCTGTTCAAGCCTCTCTCCTCCTCCTCCTCCTCCGAAAACTCTTGACTCGTGCCTCTCTGCTTTTGTCTTGCATTACGCAGGGAGTGGTGTTTTTGTTTTGGGACTCACGCTTGCTTTCCCTTAACTCTCACTTGTGCTCTCAGTCTCCTCTCAGACTCCCCTCAGACTCCCCTCAGTCTCAGTCAGCATTAATGTGAAGACTTTACTCGGGCAAGTTGGAAAAACACGGCAGTGGCAGTCTTTGGGAGGGATGGAGATGGAGGGATGAAAGAGAGGAGGACAGATGGAACACCAGGAGGTGTGTGTGTGTGTGTGTGTGTGGTTTAGGAGAGGGTTAGCAGAAAGATAGAACTCTGGAAGAGGAGGAGAGGAGGGCAGGGTGTGAGCTGGAGATGGAGATAGAGGATTGAGGGAGGTGGAGCTCAAAGAGAAGCTGAAATGATGTCTCCAGCTCACCGTTGTACAAGGGTCCTGAGGACATCAGTAGTACTGATGGCTTTTGTTAGTAAAGATCAGTAGTGTGTACAGTAGTACTGATGGCTTTCGTTAGAAAGATCAGAAGTGTGTGTGTGTGTGTGTGTTTGCAACCTCTATCCCACGGTTGCACAGGATTCTTGATGGTCCTGGCTGTCACCTTCTCACAAAAAGCATATGTACCAAGACCTTGTATGGTCTGCCTTGCAGGGTTTTAATGTAGTCTGTATCCACCCCTTATCATATATGTGTGTCTCCTTGCTCCCATTCCTTACATCTTCTCTCTATGTGCGTGTGTGCGCATGCGTGGTGTGTATATGTGTCTGTGTGTGTGTGTGTGTGTGTATATGTGTGTGGTGCGTGTGTGTGTGTGTGCGCGCACGCACGTACTGAAGCTCTGGTTGCTGAGGCTGGCGGATTTCTGCCCCTCCCTCTCTATGTCCTCTCCTCTCCTCTCTGTTCTGCTTCTCCCGCTCAGCCTCCCCCTCTCCACGTTCTCTCCTCTCCTCTCCTCTCTGTTCTGCTTCTCCCGCTCAGCCTCCCCCTCTCCACGTTCTCTCCTCTCCTCTCCTTTCTGTTCTGCTTCTCCCGCTCAGCCTCCCCCTCTCCACGTTCTCTCCTCTCCTCTCCTTTCTGTTCTGCTTCTCCCGCTCAGCCTCCCCCTCTCCATGTTCTGATCTCCTCTCTCGGAAATGGCCATATCGCTTTCTAATTTATATAGTGATAAATATTTTTTTCATTTCTTCATTTTTCACATTATTCATTACCTCTACTCTCCAGTTTCTGGTGTTCTTATTTCTCTCTCTCTCTCTCTCTCTCTCTCTCTCTCTCTCCTCTCTGTCTGTGTCAGTAAATCTGCTTTCATAACGCTCTTCTGCTCAGCCCTGTTTTGCTAGGCTCTGCCTCTGCTGCCGCTGCTGCCGCTGCTGCCGCTGCTGCTGCTTGTGCTATTGCAGTATTCAGTTTCTGGGGCGTGTTTCCTGTTGCTATTTCTGGGCCTGCGCTTCCTGTGTGGGAGCTTAGCTATTCAGATTCTGGGGCCCTGCGCTTTTTGCTCTCTGCTTCTCTCTCTCTCTCTCTCTCTCTCTCTGTCTCTCTCCCCCCCTCTTCTGAATCACATTAGTTTTACCATTTGAATGGATGAATGTTGAGTGTTTTAGTTTTCCTTTGAAAACCATTTTCTAGATGTGAGTGTGAGTTTCAGTTGGATTTGCTGATTTGCTTTCCGTCTCTTGTTTCTTTCTCTCTCTACATTTTTTCTCATCTCGGCCTCTTCTCTCTCGTACACACTTGTCCTCTTTCTCACGCGCACACACACACACACACACGTACGCACGCACACACTCGCCTTTGCTCCAGGCCCCTCCTCTCTGGCTCTAGGCTGAGCTGGTAGCGCAGCACAAAAGGCCGTGCCTCACTGCAGTGTGCTCTCTCTCTCTCTCTCTCTCTCTCTCTCTCTCTCTCTCTCTCTCTCTCTCTCTCTCTCACTTCATCTTTCCCTCTCCCTCCATCTCTTTCTCACAGTCTTCTCTCTCCATCCATCCATCTCTCCTGTCCTGTTTTCCCTCGCCTCAGTTTTCAGTGTATTATTCCCCTTTTTCCCTTCTGCTTCCATTTTATTTTCTGTTCCTGGTGTTCTATCTATCCCACCCTGTCTTTATCTGTCTGTCTCTCTCTATCTATCAATCTGTCCTTCCCCCTCTTTCTCCTCTCTGCTTTCCTGTTCTCTCCTCCTCCTTTCTCTTTTGCTCTTTGCTCCTCCTCTCCTTTCTCCTTTCTCTCTCCTGTCTCTCCTCTCTCTCTCCTTCTTTCGTATGAATCCACCCTCCCTTCAGTGTCCTGTACTTGTGAATCAAAGTGCCTTCTTTTGTTTACTCCTGGCACAGTCCTGTCTGTGCTGCATGTTAGAGGCAACAGTGTGAGTAGTCCAGTTTGGATTTGGAACACAAACAGAAAGCCATTTACCACACACACACACACACACACACACACACACACACACACACAGGCTCCCCCACCCCCACGGCAGTCCGTTCGTTTCTTTTGCGCCCCTCTCCTTCTCTCTCACAAAGGCATCTGTGCTGCTGGGGGACCCCCCGCCACCATTGTGTGCAGCACAAAAGACAAACACACACACAGAGACAGACAGACACACACACACACACACACACACACTGCCTAATGTTACCAGCCCATTAAACAAACACACACACACACACACACACACGAAAGCATACTCAGCATCACCAGCTTGTTAAACACATGTCCCCAGCACACACACATCCTATGCTACTAATGCTACCTAATGCACAGTCGAGCAAAAGTGGTTCAGGAGGCCACTACGTGTGTGCAGTGTAGTGTTTGTTCACTCATTTGGAAGTTCTCCATGTTTGACCAGATAGGTGTGTCCTTATCTCATAAGGCAACCGATCACGTGTTCAGAGCAACACTTTACTACGGCCACCATAACACCCATGGAGGACCCATGACCCACAATATTAGATTCAGAGCCTACAATCTACTGTCTGTGTCTGGGCCACTAGTCTCGATGGTGTCTGTGTGTGTCTGTGTGTGTCTGTCTGTGTGTGTGCGTGTGCGTGGGAGTATGTAGGTTCCCGTGTGTGTGTGTGTGTGTGTGTGTGGGAGTTTGTAGGTTCCTAAGTGTGTGTGTGCATCGAAGTATGTAGGTTCCCAAGTGTGTGTGTTTGGGAGTTTGTAGGTTCCTAAGTGTGTGTGTGTGTGTGTGTGTGTGTGTGTGTGTGTGTGTGTGTGTGTGTGTGTGTGTGTGTGTGTGTGTGTGTGTGTTTGTGTGTGTGTGTGTAATCCCACTCTCCCTCCTCTATCTCTGTATTTTGTGTTTCTTTCCGTCCCTCTTTCTGTCCCTGTGTGTCTGTGGGCCTCTTCTGTCTTCTCTCTCCCATGTCCTCAGACTGGACTGGGAGTGCCCCCTTATGGTTGAGCTCAGCCCTGCACAGGCCAGACGAGGGAGGGAAGGAGGGAGGCAGGGCTCTCTGGATCCTGCACACCCTAGCCAGGGGTCCTCTCACTCCCTGATACCCAGTGAGGGATGCTCAATGCAGGGTTTGGCAGGACCGGAGAGCCCTGGGGCCTCCAGGGTCCTGCAGTGATGACCTAGGGTTAGGAGCACTGGGTTTTCTGTTCGTCTGTCTTTGTCTCTTTATCTCAGTCAGTCAGTTTTCTGCCACACACACACACATACACACACCCTCTACATTCTGTCTGTCTCTCATTCTCCATCTCCCTCTGTCTGTCACTTTCTCTCCCACACACTCTGCCATTCAGTCAGTCAATGTACCTGCCACCTCCACCCCACCACACACTCCCTCCCTCTCTCCCTCCCTCCCTCGCCCCTAAAGTGTTGCGTCTGCTGCTGGAGAATGAGGTGTGGATTGAGTTGCTCCGCTTCTTTTGCCTAAGATCAGACATTCCTCTCCTTTCTCCAGTAGGTAGTAAAATGGCTCCTTGCCATAGGTTTGATTGTCCATCCGTCCGTCTGTCTGTCTCTTTCTGTCCCAGCATTCTGAGTGTGCTTCAGAAAGAAATGCACGACCAGGGCCACTTTCACTTTGATGTTAATAGAAGTATTTCCTGCTCTTCCTCCCGTGTGTGTGTGTGTGTGTGTGTGTGTGTCAGTGGAGTGGAGTGGCATTTCTGATGACCTGCTTCTTGGTGGCTGGAAGGGCTTTTGTGTATCCTGGTAACCCAAGAGGAATGCAGGCTGTGTTGCTCTGCTCCACGTGGAAACACAGAGGTGCTTTGGTGTTACCTCCTGGAATGAAATGAGCCGTATGA
The DNA here is from genome assembly GCF_900700415.2 of Clupea harengus. Taxonomy (NCBI): domain Eukaryota; kingdom Metazoa; phylum Chordata; class Actinopteri; order Clupeiformes; family Clupeidae; genus Clupea; species Clupea harengus. The sequence goes on along the minus strand of NC_045170.1, from coordinate 22,788,277 downwards.
ATTAAGTTTGATTTGATTTGGATAGGGCACCCTCAAAGTCCTGTGTGTGTGTGTCTGTGTCCTGATATATATATTTTTATATATACACGTGTGTACGTGTGTCTGCTTCCAGAAGGGGTGTGTGTGTGTGTGTGTGTGTGTGTGTGTGTGTGTGTGTGCGTGCATGCTGCCAGCAGGATGGTGTGTGGGTGTGTTCGTGGCTCTTCCTGGTATTTAGTGATGGGTCTGTTCTTTGCAGCAGCTGACTGCACCGTGACCCAGCATGGCCTGTGGAGAGAGAGTATGGGGGAGGGTGTGTGTGTGTGTGTGTGAGTGAGTGTGGCGTCAGCTCTAATGTGTCAACGCACGTGGAGCCTCAGCAGCACCGTTTCCATGGCAGCAGCACAGACGCCACCGCAGGCGCCCTTCAGACACCTCCCCCCACCCCCCTCCTCCCCCCCGCCTCGTTTGCTATTCTGAAGAGTATGAATGGGCATGTGTATGTGTGTGGGTAAGTGTGTGTGTGTGGTTATCTGAGAACAGGAAGCAAGCCAGTGAAGGGAGAGGATCAGAGTCTGAGCCAGAGAGAGGGGTGGGGGGTGGTGGGTCGGTCAGAGAGAGGCTCTGACTTTACGTTGAACCCTGGATTACACACACACACACACACACACACACACACACACACTAATGCTGATGTTGAGATCCTGTTTCAGTGCAGGCCCTTTCCATGTTGAGTCCAATTAGAGTTCAGTGCTGTCTGTTGTGGCTGAGGTTCCATCCACACACATGCAGAAAACACACTGGCCCCTCTTTCCCCTTACTGCCCCAGGTTATAAGGCCTATTACATGCAACCCTTTGAAGAGAACACATGATTCAGGGGACACGTTACGTTACAGTGAGCCAGTACGGAGCCTGTGGACGTGGAGAGAACATGGCCAGTCAGTGGCCGCTTGGAACTGAAGGGAAGGAGCAGCACAACATGGCTGACGCTCAGGCAAAACTGTAGTTTTTCCCTCCCAAGAAGGATGGACGGATACAGACCGAAGCGCTCAGGTCGTCCAGAGTCCAGAACCTTCTACCGCGGCTGCTTGTCAGAGGCTGCTAGCCGCCGAGAGTGGGAGTCTGTGCCGAGGCTGCAGTACACAGTGATGCTAGTACACAGAGCACAAAATGGCTGCCGTGCTCACTCACTCAGGCACACACACACACACACACAGAGAGGGCTGGAGCTGAGGCTCTTCTCTCACAGGCTCTGCTTTGTGTCTTTTTAATTTCAGTTTAATCTAGCGAGGTGAGTTTGTATGTATGTAGATGTGTGTGTGTGTGTGTGTGTATGTGTGTATGTGTGTATATGGGGGGGGTGGCTTTTTTTTTTTCTCTCTCTCTTTTCTTTTTTTCTTTTTTGGTGTGTGTGTAGTGTCCAAGGGTGAGTGTCTATGATAATGATTAATAAGAGGTAGAGGAAGCTGTGTGTGTGTGTGTGTGTGTGCTGTGAGGGGGACATGCATGCAGTCTGTAGTCTGCTGCTTGGTGGGCTTCTGGATGGTGGAGTTGTGGCCTTATTAGACCCCACCGTCTGTGTTGATTGGGCCGTCTGTGCTTTTTCAAAGGGGAAATGTGACTTCTCTTGTCTTTTTCTCTCACACCATAGAAACGTGTACACACACACACACACACACACACACACACACACACACACACACACACACACACACACTTTGTTTTTAGCTGTCTGTCTTCTTTTTTTCTCCGATGCTCTCGTTGTACTTTCATTCGGTTATGTGTCCTTATCTCTCTCTCTCTCTCTCTCTCTCTCTCTCTCTCTCTCTCTCTCTCTCTCTCTCTCTCTCTCTCTCTCTCTCTCTCTCTGGGTGAATGAATGTCTAGTGTGGACTGGGTGTCTGGCCCGTCTGCTCAGTAATAATGTTGCGGGGCCAGAGGCTCTGAAGTCAGCACAAGGGGGACGGGGACTCACCGCCTCCGCTGCTGCTGCTGCTGCTGCTGCAATAACAAGCTCTGCAAATCAATGGCTGCGCACGGAGCAAGAGAGATGGGGGGGCAATGTGTGTGTGCGTGCGTGTTTCAATGTGTGTGTGTGTGTGTGTGTGTGTGTGTGTGTGTGTGTGTGTGTGTGTGTGTGTGTGTGTGTGTGTGTGTGTGTGTGTGTGCGTGCGTGTTTCAATGTGTGTGTGTGTGTGTGTGTGTGTGTGTGTGTGTGTGTGCGTGCGTGTTTCAATGTGTGTGTGTGTGTGTGTGTGTGCGTGCGTGTTTCAATGTGTGTGTGCGTGCGTGTTTCAATGTGTGTGTGAGGCAGCGGGAATGGGGAAAATTTGCTGTGTATTTATACAGGGTGTGTTTTGTGCACTTTGTTCGTGTGTGTGTGTGTGTGTGTGTGTGTGGGGGGGGGGTTGGAGTTGCCCACATTTGACTGAGTAGATGGAGCTGTACCCTGACATTTTGTGTTTCGTGTGTGCGCGTCCGCCTATGTCTGCCTGTACACGCACATGATTTAGGAAGGCTCTGGTGACTAGGAAAAGGGAAAGTGTATTGCACTTTCCTCATTTCATTTACAGAGTGCCCCGATACTGCTGATAGAGAGAGAGAGAGTGTGTGTGTGTGTGTGTGTGTGTGTGTGTGTGTGTGTGTGTGTGTGTGTGTGTGTGTGTGTGTGTGTGTGTGTGTGTGTGTGTGTGTGTGTGTGTGTGTGTGTGTGTGTGTGTGTGTGCGCGCGTGCGCGAAGCAGTTGGCTCTCTAAGCCCTTGTCAGACACAGATCCTCATGTCATGCTCTCAGTCCTCTGATCACCCCCCCCCCCCTCCTCTCCTGACCTCGACCCGTCTGTACTCTCCACCCTAACACCTCACCTTTGACCTGGGACCAGGGGGGTCAGACAGGGCCCCCTGTCAGAGGCCTTCATCCCCTCCTCCCCTGACCCCGACCTCACCCCCATGGCGTGATGGGACAGTCCTGTTCTCCTTGGCTTACTGCCCAGACCTGCAGTGTGGCAGTAGCCCTTAGAGACACTGTCAGATGACTGGTCTTGTGATTGTGTGTGTGTGTGTGTGTGTGTGTGTGTGTGTGTGTGAGGAGCTGAGAGAGGAGGGATCGTCAGGTGACACTGCTTACTTCTGTAGCTGCTGCTGCTGCTTTGACGGGGCTTTCCATAGTGGTCTTCAGGGTCACATGGAGGTGCTGCTGGGGTGGAGGGGGAGTGCTAATGCTGTTTTCCCTCTCCTCTCCTCTCTTCTCCTTCTCTGCTCCACTCCTCTCCCTCTCCTTCTCTTCTCCTCTCTTGCTCTTCCTCCTCTCTCTCCTCCTCTCCCTCTCCTCCTCCTTTCCATGTTTTCCTCCTGTTTTGTGTTCTTATTTCCTTCTTCTTCTGTGTGCCTCTGTTGTCATCAGTATGAAGTGTGAAGTTAGTGTCCTAGATAGCTCTGCTGGCAGAGTAAGAAAGTCTTGTCTTCGTTGTTGTTGTTGTTTTGGCTCTCCTCCCTCTTTCCCCACTCTGATGCAAACATTAAAGTCAGTAGATAAATGATAAAGAGACGCAGCTCCAGTACTGTACGCTTGTGAAGGAAAGCTTTGTTCTCATGAAGAGCGGGCATAAATAAGTTGGTTGAAGGGCATGGTTGAAAATCAACCATACCAGGGCCATTGGTGCGAGTGTGAAGTCACGAGCATCCGAACTGCTTCAGGATGTACTCAAGGGTTGAGGGGCTTAGGCTGTGCTCTGCCAAATGTGCGCTGCTGTTTTAAGGGCCGTGTTGTGCTTTCTCCGAGACCCCGCATTTGGAAGTGAGGTGCTGGTAAAATGCCGTTTTATGATTGTTTTCCAAATGCTTCGCTACCTGCAAGGTCAGACAGGCGTGCACACACACACACACACACATACTCACACCCACTCATACTCACACCCACTCATATTTACACAGAGTGTCTGAGGCAGGAGTGAGAGCAGGCGTCTGGAGTTCCTCAGTCAGGTCTCATTTCCTACCCCCTGTGAGCGTGTCTATATACACACACACACACACACACACACACACACACACACACACACACACACACACACACACACACACCAAAACACTCTGAATCAGCGTCCTCCTCCTGTCTCTCCCTCTGGGGTTCCTCCAGCAGGTCACGGCCCAAAAATAGCTCGGGCGGGCGGGCGCCGTTTCAAGCGCTCGCTAAAACCGCCCGCTGTGGGGCCTGGGCCAGCCCTCGCACTGCCAGATTTGTATGGGAATACTTGGCCATCTTCCAGACCCCTACCCCCCCTCCTCCTTTCTCCTTCCACTCCTTTCCTCCCTCACTGCACCCACTCACCCACTCACCCACTCACACACCACCACCTCCACCACCCTCTTTTTTCCTTTTTTTCCTTCTCTCCCCCTGGTCTTTCCTGACTCTGATCTCACTGGCAGATGAGCATGCTTTCCTGGCGAACACATTGTCCGCACGTGAGTGCGTAAACACTGACACAGATTCAGATGCCTGGAGAGAGACACACACACACACACACACACACACACACACACACACACACTTGCTGCAGCTACTGCTTTTTCACCAAACTGCTTATGGGATTTGCCTTACTATAACCATTAGGAGGCAAGAGGAGTCTGAAGACCAGGCTCTTTATTGATGACCTAGTTCTGCTATTTGTTATTGATGTGAAGTAGATTTGTGCTAACGGCGGTGGGCATTTATACACTCCCACTAGTTCTTTAGCTGTTGACAGATACAATTAGTAGTTTTGATGGTTTTTTTTTAGTTCAGATTGAAGGCTTATGTCCCGACTTCTATCTATATTTGTCTTTTGATCGTAATTTACAAGTGTGTGTGTGTGTGTGTGTGTGTGTGTGTGTGTGTGTGTGTGTGTGTGTGTGTGTGTGCACATATTTAGCATCACCGTACTAGTGTTATCAAATTTAAGAAACGCTGGATTTACAAGGCTTTGTCTGACGTTATTTGCTATTGACACGAATAAGTAGGGGCCCCTGTAAGTGTCTGTGGGTGGGTGGGTGGGTGGGTGGGGGTGTGTGTGTGTGTGTGTGTGTGTGTGTGTGCATGAGTGTGTGTGTCATGCTGGAGGCTAATGACTCAGCGACTGTCGGACTGTTAGCAGCAGCAGCGGGCGTCCGCTAATGAAGATCTCTTTTAATATGGTGTCGAGATCATCCAATTAAGAGTGCCATTATCCTGGCCGCCGGCCCTCCCGCCCCCCCTGGGATCAACACACACACACGCACACTCACTCATGACGGCCTCTTCACAGGAGTGCTACACACACACACACACACACACACACACACACACACACACACACACACACACACACACACACACACACACACACACAGTCATGACGGCCTCACGCTCTCTCCCAGATGGTTTTTGAAGTGTGAGAGGAAGGGAATTGTATGCAGTATTTTTCTGTGTGGATGCGTGTGGGGAATTTAGTTTCATTTTGTGTTTTATTTGTGGAAGCGTGTGAGAATGTAAGCTAATTGAGGTTGAATTAAAGTAGTGTTTTAAACCCCTCTCTCTCTCCTCCCCCTCTCTCAGGATCTGTCGGGCTCCATAGATGACCTCCCCACGGGGACCGAGGGAGCCCTGAGCCCTGGTGTGAGTACCTCTGGTGTGTCCAGCAGCCAGGGGGAGCAGAGTAACCCGGCTCAGTCGCCCTTCTCCCCCCACACCTCGCCCCACCTGCCGGGCATCCGCGGGCCCTCGCCCTCCCCCTCTGGCTCGCCCGCCAGTGCCAGCGCCTCCCGCTCCGGACCGCTTTCGCCTGTCGCTGTGCCAGGTGGGTGCTGAGTACACAC
>NC_045170.1:22664969-22777469 GCF_900700415.2 Clupea harengus | reverse complement strand
TTTGAACTAAAAATAAAAAAGGAATGTAAAGGATAACGTTTCAGTCTAATTAACGTTGGATACCACAGTTACTGTACTGCAGTCGAACCGAATATGCTGTTGCAGTAAACACTTCAGACCATTCTCTCTCATCACCATACTGTACGTGTTACGAGGACTTGCCATTATAAAAAAACGCAGTGGCAGCTTTTGTTCAGTCTGTTTTTTGCAGCATTCAGCTCAGGTCAACTGGCGTCCATAGACATTAAAGGTGGGGTTCTTTTCTTCTTCTTCCAGGCCACCGGGCTACCCGCAAGGCATGCCGCCAGGCATGATGGGACCTGGCTCCCCATACTCTGCCCCTCTTAACAGCATGCAGGGGATGATGAACCAGGGAGGGCCCTACCCCATGGGGGGCAACATGGCCAATAACAACCAAGGTGAGCCCCGCACTCCCGTCTCCACTTGTTTCTCCCTGTTTCAGGTTGTTTCTTACCCGTCTCATATATTCCTATTCGTCCCTTTGGCTTTTGTTTCATATGTCTGTGCTCCTTACATTCTGCATCTTTCTCGTGTGAATTCCAATTTATTTTTTGTATCCAATTGGCCGATATGCCGCTGACTACCTGTCTCTGTCTGCCCCTTCAGGCATGGCTCCCAGCCCAGAGTTTGGTATGGAGGTGAAGATGAACCAGGCCCAGAAGATGAACAACAAAGTGGACGGCCCCCCGAAGACTGAGCCTACCAAAAAGGTAGCGTTCACTAGCGTATATTAGGCGTGGAGTATATTAGCCGTGGAGTAAATTAGCGATGACAGCGGTAGGACTTTCTGTGCTCCAGTAGGGAGCCCCAACCTGCCTGACCTCAGTCGATACCTCACCTGACCAGCACAGGGTGAGCTGAAAGGGAAAAGGCTGATTCTATGGGCATTGGTAACAGTAGGAGTTAGAATAGGACTCCTCCGTTCAAACCCCATACCTTCCCCTCATCGTCTCGGCCTCCCTGTAGTTTTCTAGGTCACAGTAAAACAGACCGCCTCGTAAAATCCAGACATTTATAGAAGTGTGTGGCTTTGGAACGATGTCAAGCCATCTCCCTGTGCAGACTCCCTTTCTGCCGTTTGAGTGTGTGATTTATAAGCAGCGAGGGGAGGAAGAGGAGGCCGTCTTCTTGGAAGGATGCAGAGTCCGTTGGGCTCGACGTGAGGAGAGGGACAGCTGTTAGTGCAGCGCAGCCAGTTTATGTTCCCTTTGGCCCGTTACTCTGGAGCGGAAGAACTTTTGTAAAAATGGTTGCGTCATTTTCTACAGGCTGTCAATACTCTTATTTACTATCTTTCCTTCCTCCTCTCTATATCTCTCTCTATTTCTCTCTCTATCTCTCTCTATTTCTTTCTCTCTCTCTGTCTATCTCCCTCTCATCATCTCCCTCTGTTTGTGTTGCAGAAGTCCAGCTCGTCCACCACCACCAATGAGAAGATCACGCGGCTGTATGAGCTGGGCCCGGAGCCGGAGAGGAAGATGTGGGTGGACCGCTACCTAGCCTTCTCCGAGGAGAAAGCTCTGGGCATGACCAACCTGCCCGCCGTCGGACGCAAGCCCCTCGACCTCTTCCGCCTCTACGTCTCCGTCAAGGAGATCGGCGGACTCACACAGGTAGGGGGTCAGGAGTGCTGTGTGTGTGTGTGTGTGTGTGTGTGTGTGTGTGTGTGTGTGTGTTGTGCCCATGTGGTAAATAAGTGTAAGAGGTGGAGTGTAAGAGTGTTGTCCTCTGGTTATGATAAGTGTGTTTTGTTGTGTTTGATGTAAACACAGTTGTGTTTGACAACACACTGACACCAACATAAGTGCAACAGGCGGTCACACTGGCTAGGGCCTGTGTCTGGATGAGTCCTGGCCATTCTGAGGCCTTGTTCCTGACCCTGAAAACCCATGAATTGTACCTTGTTCCACCTGTAGCAACAGGACCACAAAGTGAGAGTGATCCACTTATTATACAGTTGCCAAAACGATAAAGCCCCACTCCTCCAAAATCTCTTAAGTCATTTTGTTGGCGTTACATGTTTTCTTTTTTTTTACCAAATAGAACTTTAAAGTTTCAGGTGTTGCTTAGCAACATATTACTGGCTGAATTCAAGTTACAATGAATTTCCGTTATGAAAAGGGAACGAACCACTTGAAATGAAATGAAAGGTGTGAATTAAAAGCACAAAACCCGTTGACAATGGCAGCGGTCAGTCATTTTTTTTTTTTTTTTTTCAACGACCATTGTAAAGAAATATCCATCCTCCAAACGCTGGGGTGGCCAATTGAAAAGAATGCAGATCTGTATAATGGAGCTGATTTCCTCACTTCCCCCCACCCCCCAGGTTAACAAAAATAAGAAGTGGCGAGAGCTGGCCACTGCCCTGAACGTGGGCACCTCCAGCAGTGCCGCCAGCTCCCTGAAGAAACAGTACATCCAGTGCCTGTACGCCTTCGAGTGCAAGATCGAGCGCGGCGAAGACCCGCCACCTGATCTATTCACTGACAACAAGAAGAACCAGCCCAAGGCCCAGCCACCGTCCCCAGGTCAGTGTCACACTCCGTATCCAGCCCAATCTGAGCTAACCTCCCACGGATCCCTTAATGGATGGATCGAAGGCTAAATCAAGTCTTTTTTTTTATTAGAGCTTGAGAGACTCAAGCACAGTGCTATTGTAGGGTAAAACTTTACCTTTGTGGATGTAACCTGTGTGTGTGTGTGTGTGTGTGTGTGTGTGTGTGTGTGTGTGTGGTGCATCAGCGCCTATAATGATGATAAAGGGTGCAGCCCCTTTGATGGCAAATATGCAGTTCAAAGTGCTTTACAGGAAATACACGGCAAGCAGTAATGCATTTGAAATGTGACGTTTTCCTTAACACAGAGTGTTTGTTTTTGGAATGTACCCTACTTCTTCAGGCTTGTGTGTTGGAATGTACACTACTTTTTCAGGCGTGTGTGTGTGTGTGTGTGTGTGTGTGTGTGTGTGTGTGTGGCCTGTAGCGGCTCTCCTCCCTTGAGTTTGTTTTGGAGAGGCAGCCCCTGTGGCACCGGTTCCCAGGGAGTGAGAGCCAAACTCTGGCCATGTGCACAGGAGGCTCCAGCCTCTCTCAGCCCTGTGCCAGCATGGGGATGCCTGGCCAAGGCCCACATATTTGGGTGGGGGAGGGAGGGAGGGAGGGAGGGAGAGGGAGCCAGTGCTGGAGGAAGTGTGTGTGTGTGTGTGTGTGTGTGTGTGTGTGTGTGTGTGTGTGTGTGTGTGTGTGTGTGTGTGTTGGCAACCCAGTGTGGCGTCAGCAGAGGGGATTCCTTTGTGCTGGGGATGGGGAACTCGTCTCCTGGCACTGGGTCAAGGATGTAGAGCTGCTGCTGTTGCTTATGCATGCTCTCTCTCTCTCTCTCTCTCTCTCTCTCTTGCTCGTTCTCTCTCTCACATGCTCTCTCTCTCTCCCGCTCTCTCTCGCTCTCTCTCGCTCTCTCTCCCGCTTTCCCGCTCTCTCTCTCTCTCTCTCACTCACTCACTCATTCCCTCTTTCACTCTCCATATCCCCCTCCTTCCTCACTGCTCGCTGCATGGCCCTGAGCTTCACAGAGAATCCCCCCCCACCCCCCACCAGGGAGATTAAAGCTCAGACAGAAATTGATGAATGGGGAGTCGGGGGCTTGGCGGTTTGTGTGTAAAGTCACACTTTTTTCCCCCTCCCCTCCTCCTCCTCGTTTTTTTTTTCTTTTTTCTCTCCTCTCCCCCTCTTCCTCCCCCTCCTCTTCTGTTCATGTGCTGTCACGGGAAATCCCTGCCCAGAGGAGGGAGAGAGGGAGGGAGAGAGAGAGAGAGAGAGAGGAAAGTAGGAATGAGGGGAGGAGTGTGAGTGTGTGTGTTGGAGAAAAAAAAAATAAAGGGGGGAAAAAAAAGGCAGACACGCTGCCTGAGTAAGTATGTGTGTGTGTGTGTGTGTGTGTGTGCGTGCCCTGTGTGTGACCCTGCTTGTGTACGGCCTAATGAAAGGGAAGGCATGACTCATCAGACAGCCATGCTAATGGCTAGAAGAAGCCGCCGCTCTCTCCCTCTCTCTCTCTTTCTCCCTCTCTCTCCCCCTCTTTCTCCCTTTCTCTCTCTCCCTCTGCTCGCATTACACCAGACGACGGCCAGCGTGTGAGCCAAAAGCCAGCCAGCAGGCCACAAACACACTCCCTGCCCCACAAACACACACCCACACACACGTGCTTTCACACACACACACACGTGCTTTCACACACACTCTGCCAGGGTCTGAGGCTGGATCATTTTGACTGAAGCTGACTGGGTTGTGTGTGTGTGTGTGTGTGTGTGTGTTGGCATGCAAGGATGATCTGAAGAGTCTGAACTCGGGCAGTTTCCTCCTTGTGGACTGAGACTCTTGAGGGACATTAGGAGACTGAGCGGAGTCACGGTCTTACAGAGGAGTGTGTGGACAGGAATGTGTGATTGTGTTCTGTCAAATGTGTGTGTGTGTGTGGGTGTTAACACTGGGATCTCAGTGTCAAGTGTTTGTGTGTGTGTGTGCCTTACATGTGTGTTACACTGGGTGCTCTCTGTCTAATGTGTGTTTGTGTGTACGACACACACTCTGGGTCTGATGTTCTCATCCATGTGTGTGTTCACATCTAATGTGTGTTTGTGTGTACGACACACACTCTGGGTCTGACGTTCTCATCCATGTGTGTGTTCACATCTAATGTGTGTTTGTGTGTACGACACACACTCTGGGTCTGATGTTCTCATCCATGTGTGTGTTCACATCTAATGTGTGTTTGTGTGTACGACACACACTCTGGGTCTGATGTTCTCATCCATGTGTGTGTTCACATCTAATGTGTGTTTGTGTGTACGACACACACTCTGGGTCTGACGTTCTCATCCATGTGTGTGTTCACATCTAATGTGTGTTTGTGTGTACGACACACACTCTGGGTCTGACGTTCTCATCCATGTGTGTGTTCACATCTAATGTGTGTTTGTGTGTACGACACACACTCTGGGTCTGACGTGTTCCATCCATGTGTGTGTTCACATCTAATGTGTGTTTGTGTGTACGACACACACTCTGGGTCTGACGTGTTCCATCCATGTGTGTGTTCACATCTAATGTGTGTTTGTGTGTACGACACACACTCTGGGTCTGACGTGTTCCATCCATGTGTGTGTTCACATCTGCAGCGGGATCAGGGTCGCTCCAGGGCCCCCACACACCCCAGTCCACGAGCAGCTCCATGGCCGAGGGCGGAGACCTGAAGCCCCCCACCCCTGCCTCCACCCCCCACCCTCAGATGCCCCCTATGCCAGGGGTCAGGTATGTCTCAACCCTAACTCTGACCCCTCCACCGCTGCTGGAGTCAGTCTGCTTCCTATTTCTGAGCACAGGACTTTGACATTTCTTTGTTTTTGCTATGTGGTGATAACCTTGCATTGCATCCCCCCCCCAGGAGTAGTGTGAACCTGCAGGACCCCTTTGCTGACGGGGGAGACCCGGCCTTCCCCCGACGGAACTCCATGACGCCCAACTCTGGCTATCAGCCTGGTATGGGAGGGCCTGGTATGGGCCCCTATGAGCCCAACAAGGACCCTTTTGGTGGCATGAGGAAAGGTGAGGGTGTGTGTGTGTGTGTGTGTGTGTGTGTGTGTGTGTGTGTGTGTGTGTGTGTGTGTGTGTGTGTGTGTGTGTGTGTGTGTGTGTGTGGGAGAGAGAGGGGCAGATTGTTGGGAAGTGGGTGGGGTAGAGTGTTTTTAAGTAGGTGGGGGACAGTGGCGCAAAGACTGGATGCACAGGACACTAAACGGCGTTAAACGAAGCAATAGTGTTTCAGATCTTCTCTTAGCAAATCTCAGGAAGTGGGGTGTGAGCTACATGGTTGTGTGGATTGTTTTTGGAGCATGGTCCCCCTATACACCGTAATGGAGGGACCTGACCTGAGCGGCTCACATGTGTTTCATTCTCCATCGTGTCTCATTATGCTCCCATCACGTCTCCCTGCAGCTGGTGAGCAGTTCATGGGCCCAGGACAGGGCCCCAACCCCCCCATGGGGGAGCAGTACAACCGCGGCCCCCCAGGACCCATGGGCAACATGCCCATGGCCCAGAGGCAGCAGTACCCCTACGGCCCTGGGTACGAACAAAGGTACAAGCTGCCCTCCTTTAACCCAGTCTGTCAGGCTGGCTGTCTCTTTTGGTCTTCTCCTCATGCTCAGTTCAATGTGCTCTGTTTGCATTATATCATAGCAGTATTAGACTGCTGGAGCTAAATGTACGTGTCAAATAGAAGACACATCTCTCTCTTTGCATTGTTCATGTGTGTTTGTGTGTGTTAGGATTCTCATTACACCCTGACAAAACGTGTCATTTTAACGACTAAATGTGTCACGTTGCTGTATGCGTCTTCTGTCATTAGTATCATAAACGTGGAAGTCATTAAAAAAAAAAAAAAAAAGTGAAAACGTATTCAATTAAGGGACAGACATGTTAATTGGAACACCCTTCGTTCTGTTTGTAAATACTCTGTGTCTTTGTGTGTGTGTGTGTGTGTGTGTGTTTGTTTGTGTGTATATAGAATTAAACACACTCTCCCTCTCTCCTCATCCCCGTCCCTACCCCACTCCATCCGGCACAGACCAGAGGCGGGTATGGGTCCGGATGGTGCCATGGGTCCTGGTGGTCCTCAGCCCAATATGATGCCTTCCAATGCCGAAGCGGGGATGTACTCGCCCAACAGACCCCCACACCAGCAGAGGTGAGACACACACACACACACACACACACACACACACTACTGATCTTCATACAGGAGACCTGATGACACCAGCCTTGTTCAGATATGTTCAGCTCTCAGTTGAAATTAAATTATAGTTCTCTAAAAAGGTTAAAGTATTGTTCGATTTAAATGAAAATATATGAAACACTGTGAACTTCCACAGATAACATAACCGCATATAACATTGTATGTTGGATAATTAAAACTATGAGCTCAAACACTAGGATCATCAGTAAAGGCTGTTTTTAGAAGCTTGGGAGTTTGCGTATGAATGTATTTTCTTGAGCAAGGAGCTGGTGTTAGAGAGGCCCAGAGACTCTGTGTCATAGCCACGGTTGTGTACATGGCTTTGCTCCTTGGGTGTTATTTCTGCTTAAAGGATGTTTATCCGGAACCTTCACGCTCCTAACTCTCATTCTTTCTCTCATTCTCCAGGCATGATTCCTATGGTAATCAGTACCCTGGCCAAGGCCCGCCCCCTGGTGGCCCCTACCCCAATCAGCAGCCAGGAATGTATCCACAGCAACAACCGGTGAGTGACACTTCATGTTTGTCCAACTCTCTCTGATTGTCCCTGTAACGGTGATTGCAATTGGTGTCATTCCCTTGGGGTCCTTTTAAATGTTTTATGAAGACGTTCAGAAAAGCAGTCACGTACTTGTGTTGATTACAGTATGGTTATTTAAGATGGGGTGTGCTCCATCTGAACACAACATCATAGACTATATCCTACTAAACGACCTGTCTGTTTATTCGTTGGACGATAATGATTTTCAATACACCGCCTTATACATGACTGAGTGTCATCAAGTTTGTCTTTTCATTTTATGTCATTTTTAAGGCATTTTATTGCCATTAGTGTTTTTCTTTTTTTTTTTTTTTCCTTGTTTGCTGTTTGCTTTCATTTTACCTTACTTGTAAGTCTTTGAATAAACACTTCTACCAAATGACTGTATACGCTGTGCTGTGTATTGACTGACTAGATTTGTTTTGCATGCAGAACTACAAGCGGACGGCAGACGGAGGCTACGGTCCCCCCGCCAAGCGGCACGAGGGTGAGATGTACAACGTGCCCTTCAGCGGGGGCCAGCAGCCACAGCCCTCCCAGGGACCCCCACAGGGGCCCCCCAACGCCCCCCAGTCCCAGCAGGAGATGTACAACCAGTACAACCAGTTCCCCGGGTCCGAGCGCCGCCCCCCCGGCCAACAAGGCCAGTTCCCCTTCCCCTTCGGACGGGAACGGGGCCCGCCAACCAGTGGTGGTGGTGGAGGTGGCGGCCCAAACGCCCAGCCCTCGATGCCCCCTCAGATGATGCCGTCTGTGACCGACGGACCGCAGGGTCCGTTGTGGCAAGGGCGTAATGATTTGAGTTATGCCAACTACCCCAACCGGCAAGGCCCACCTGGGATGCCAGGGCAGGGCCCGGGGTACCACGGGATGAACCGCTCGGAGGACATGATGCCCTCGGACCAGCGCATGAACCACGAGGGCCCGTGGCCGCCCCACATGAATCAGCGGCAGCCCCCTTATGGACCTGGCGGTTCCGGCCCGCCTGTCTCGCGGGCCCTGCAGCCCAACTATCAGAACCAGAACCACATTCCGCAGGTGTCTAGCCCGGGACCCATGCCCCGGGCCATGGAAAGCCGGACGTCGCCCAGCAAGCCACCCTACATGCACTCGGGCTCCCCTGGCATGAAGATCCAGAAGGCGGGACCCCCTGTGCCGGCCTCGCACATCTCGCACCCGCCTGCGCAGCCCCCACTTATCAGGAGAGACGTGGCATTCCCACCGGGATCGATAGAGGCCTCTCAACCAGTCCTCAAGCCACGCCGGAGGCTCACCACGAAAGACATCGGTACAGGAGCTTTGGTTGAATTGTTTGTTAACGCCTAGGTGTTTTGGATTAAAACGCGCGGTATAACTGCGCAATGTTTTAAGACCAAGCGAGATCAAGATCTTGCTTAACTCTCCATGTTGGCATCATCTCTGACTTGGCATCATTTTCGGCTGGACAAGATTGTGATTAGTTGTTCTAGGGCTGCTTGATCATGGCAAATTTCATATCATGATTATTTTGGTCAATATTGAGATTGCGATTATTTACCATGATTACTCGTTCAGTGATTCCTCTAGGAAAAAGAAAACGAGAGCACCGTTGAGGAATGTAATGCGGCAAAATAATTGTTTCATCTCGATTTGAATGGTCCAGCCCAAGGTTGTGCACAGAAATGATGCCTGAGGCAGTCGGTAACTCTTTCATGGTTGACCTGTGTATGGAGCCTGTTCAGAGCTGGAGGACCTGAGAGGTTTGGTCATCTCGTTGGTTGTGTGTGTGTGTGTGTGTGTGTGTGTTGCTCATGTGTGTTGCCTTTGCTGTTGTCATGACAGGAACACCAGAGGCATGGAGAGTGATGATGTCACTGAAGTCAGGTTTGTTAGCCGAGAGCACGTGGGCCCTGGACACGATCAACATTCTACTGTATGATGACAACAGCATCTCTACCTTCAACCTCTGCCAGGTGTGTACATCCATCCACATCAGCACCGTCAACATGTCATCTATATGCAAACAAGCATGGAGGGCTACACTTAGTATTCGATAGCACTACATAGTACCAAAGAGAAGCAGCACATTGAGGCTTTGTGGTTGCATTAAATAGGATATAGCGTTCTATAATATATTTTTGCTGAATATCAAAGTGCTTTTGGACATAATTGACGTGACACTGTATTTAAAGATCACAGTGCTACAAGCGATATGTATTGTAGTGATGTAACACGCATCAATTGATAAAACATTGAAGAAATGAAAAGAGTGCCGTAGTTTAAATGTTTAAATATATAGTACATTAAAAGCAATAAGTGAAATAAGTAAAGAGAGAGAGATGAGCGTAAGCAAAAACACAAGTAAAAAGAAAATGGTTAAGACAAATAAAAGTGAAAGTTTGTGTGACGATGGTCCCTTTTCTTGTGCTGCAGCTTCCTGGTTTCCTGGAGCTGGTGGTGGAGTACTTCCGGCACTGCCTCATCGAGATCTTCGGCATCCTGAAGGAGTACGAGCTGGGAGACCCTCGCCAGCGCACCCTCATCGACCCCAACGCCGTGGACCCTGAGTCCTCAGACGACGAATTCCCACTGGACATGGATGACGTGGACGAGGATGAAGATGACGAAGAGGATGAAGTGCGAGAGGTGAAAAGCACGGACGTCACTTTGGAAGTCGAGGTGAAACAGGAGAAGGACGAGTCTGCGCCAGTAAAGAAAGGGTCGGAAAAATCAGAAATGGACAACGGGCACGAAAGAAAAGAGGAAGACGAGTCGTCGTCGTCGTCCTCCAAAGAGCCTCGTGCATCTAGTCCCTCAGCCCAGGACAACACTGCTCCTCAGGATAGGCCAAAGCAGGCCAGCAAGTTTGACAAGCGCCCCATCAAGGTGATGCGGAAGAAGAACCCTTTCCCTGGGGGTTGCTCCTCTAAGCTCGGCCGGCGGGAGACGTTCGACAGCGGCCTCCTGCACTGGAGCGCCGGGGGCGGAGACACCACTGACCATATCCAGACGCACTTTGAGATCAGGTCCGACCCGCTGGTGTCGCATAAACGGCTGCACATCAGCGCCAGCCAGAAGCGGCAGAGAATAACAGAGGATGCAGCTGCCACAACAGCAACCATGACGACAGCTGCGCCATCAACCGCAATAACAACAATGGCAGACCAGTCGAATGAGGAAGCCTCTAGGAAGAAGCAGCTGGCTGAGGAGAAAGCAGAGCAGCAAGAACAACAGAGGAGTTCATCAGAAGAGATGGTCTCAGCCAAGACGGAAAGGAGTCCGGCTGCCTCTGTAACTGCACCCAGCGCAGCCTCAAGCACCGCCGTCACCATGGATGACATCCTCTCCTCACGGCACAACTCTGGAGACGGCACGACCGCGGGCGCGGTCACCGGAAGCAGCAACGGCTCTGTCGACATGAAAGACGATTCCAGAATGTTCTCAATCAACTTCGGCCGGCTGAGGCCAGGCAGCTGCATGCCCGTCCTGGAGGACGAGCCGCACAGCAAGGACGAGACGCCGCTGGGCACTCTCTCCGACTGGCAGGACTCGCTGGCTCGCCGCTGCATCTGCGTGTCGAACATCGTCCGCAGCCTGTCGTTCGTGCCGGGCAACGACCACGAGATGTCCAAGCACCCGGGCCTGCTGCTGCTGCTGAGCCGCCTGGTACTGCTGCACCACTGGCATCCCGAGCGCAAGCAGGCGCCCGTCACCTACGAAAAGGAGGAGGAGGAGGACGAGGGGGTGAGCTGCGAACGAGACGAGTGGTGGTGGGACTGCCTGGAGGTGCTGCGCGAGAACTGCCTGGTGACGCTCGCCAACATCTCGGGCCAACTGGACCTGTCCATCTACTCCGAGAGCATCTGCCTGCCGCTTCTCGACGGGCTTCTCCACTGGGCCGTGTGCCCGTCGGCCGAGGCCATGGACCCCTTCCCCTCGCTGGGCTTGAGCGGGGAGCTGTCGCCACAAAGGCTGGTCCTGGAGGCCCTCAGCAAGCTGAGCATCCAGGACAACAATGTGGACCTGATCCTGGCCACGCCGCCCTTCGGCCGGCTAGAGAAGCTCTTCGGCACGCTGGTGCGCCTGGTGGGCGAGCGCAAGGTGCCTGTGTGCCGCGAGATGGCGGTGGTGCTGCTGGCCAACCTGGCGCAGGGCGACAGCATGGCGGCCCGCGCCATCGCCGTGCAGAAGGCCAGCGTGGGCAACCTGCTGGGCTTCCTGGAGGACAGCCTGGCCGCCACGCAGTTCCAGCAGAGCCAGGGGGCCCTGGTGCAGCACATGCAGGCCCACTTCGAGCCCACCAGCGTAGACATGATGCGGAGGGCGGCCCGCGCCCTGCACGCGCTCGCCCGGGTCGAGGAGAACCACTCGGAGTTCACACTGTACGAGTCGCGGCTGCTGGACATCTCCGTGTCGCCGCTCATGAACTCACTGGTGTCGCACGTCATCTGCGACGTACTGTTCCTCGTCGGCAAGTCGTGACAGCCGGGGCTGACGTCTTTTTCTGCCTCATCCTCCTGCCCCCGCTCCCTGAAAGCTCCCCCTCCTCCTCCTCCTTAGGTTTCTCTTTGTTTTTCCTCCCCGCAACTGTGTCTGCACGAGAGAGTGTATGAATGGAGAAAACAGCAGAAACTGACTGTGGTGTTTTTTCAGGTTTTTTTTTTTTTTTTCTTTCCCGTTTTTTATTTATGCAAAATCACCTCGGATTCCACTGACCTATCCAAGAACCATCCCCCCCATCTGCCTCGCCCCTCTTCTGCCTCTCTCTAAAGGAGCGATTTCATGAAGTAGTTGTGGATTTCCGAACTTGCTTTTCCACCCCTGTAAAGTCGAAACGAGACCCACCCCAGCTTGGATGAGTGTGCTGCCCCTTTGAGAAAAACTGACTTTTTTTATATATATATATATATATAAAGAAAAAAAAACTAGATTTAACAAAAATCAACAAAATTAAAAAAAAAGAACCTAAAACAAACACAAAACTGTAACCAAAGTTGCCGTCTTGTTTACAGTGAGTTTGGGGGTTCTCCTCGAAGGTGGGGCGACAACGGGGCAGGGCAACAGGACGGAGGGGGTTTTGGGGTGCAGGGGTTTTTTCTTTTCCGGTTCTGGTGCGGAGCCTGGACAGACTCGCAGAACCCCCCATGCGAGCTAAACGTTGCTGTAAGAATGATCTGCGTTCGGCCAGTGAGGAACCAGGCCATCGGCTGTGAACAGATGTGGACATAGGAGGCTCGTGCAGTAGATTGTAGGACGTTTTTTTTTTCTTTCTTTTTTTTTTTCGTACTGTACACCTTAAAAAGAAAGAAACGAAAAAAACTGTAAACATACTGTAATAATACTGTTTCACACTGAGATACGCTGGCTTGGCAGCAAAAAAAAAAAAAGAATCCTGTAGTTTTTAAAAACTGATTTTAGTTGATGTCGAGAGAGAGAGATTGAAAAAAAACAAGGCTTTTCCCCCAAAGTGTCGTGAACCTACAACACCCGTACCTCTTCTCTCTATCCCTCGATTGTATGACTTGACCCTCAATGAAATCACCTCTTAGGACTGGTCTTTGGCGCTAGATGCAGTCCAGGCTGCAATGTATATAAAACGATGTTGTATATTTGACATCCTTTTTGCTCTTCTTCCTCACATCTCTGGCACGCTCTTCTTCTTACTCATCCCTTCATCATGTTCTTGATTCATTTTTTTTAGTTTTTTTTGTTTTGTTCATTCATTCTTTTATTGTTGTTTTTTTTTTTTCTCTGAATGAATAAAAAGGCTAAACTCAAAATGAGTCCCACTTCCCTCCCCCATGACATCATTGCGTATCGCCATGTGATATTTCTAACTTTTCCTCAGTCAGGCCTATGGTGGTTGGTGATAGTGGTGGTTGTGGTGAGCGGTGGGGATTGCACAGCTGCTGTTCCTTGCAACCCCCAAAACCTCTTACCCACCACCACCCCCCCCCCCCCCCAAAAAAAAAAACAGGTCAAGTTGTCAAGTTTCCACGGTTCACCAGGGCAAAGGCATGTGGAGAGGGATATCAGCTAATTCACCACTGCAGGCATCAGACCTCTTCATTGGATGGAGAGGGTCTGATTGAATTATTTTAGTTTTATTAAGGGTTTTTTTTTGTTTTGTTTTGTTTTTTTTTCCTCCTGTGACATGGATTCCGCATATTTGTATTTCAGACGATGTAGCTAAAAACTTGATGTAAATTCCTTTTTTGTTTTCTTTTTTTGGGCTTAATGAATATCATTTATTCAGTATGAAATCTTTATACTATATGTTCCACGTGTTAAGAATAAATGTACATTAAATCTTGGTAAGACGTTTTGTGATGAATTTATTTATTAAATGACGACGTTTCACTTTTGATTTTGGGGAATTTAGCACTGAAGCGTGATGTTTTTTTTCCATTGACCGATGTGTGTGAGAGATTGAGTGCTTGGTGTACTGGCAGCACACATTGTTCGTGTGGTGTAATGTTCCATACAGGCCTTCATGTGTTTGATGTGACTACATCAAAATGCAAAGTGCATGAAATGGCTGCTTAGATATGCAATGGAACAGAAACGCTCAATTTCAAAGGTGTTTTCAAGAGAAGATTACACAGATTTGTTCATGGATGGTGTAAGTGTTGGCAGCCACATATCACGAGAGTGAGGAATTCAGATCTTTGGTAGACAATGATGCACACAAAATTGAAATAGCCTACGCATCAGATTAATTCTTTAAATAAAAATAAAAACATCAAACACTGTGTTTCCCGGTGCAGACCATTATAATTTGTCAAAATAGATTGTAATGGGTGACCCGTTAATCCTAAACCACAATTTAAGGCTGATTCTGTTCCTCAGAGAATACTGCATATATTTCTGTGTTCCTGGCATGATGTGAGTCACCTCATTTGAAAAGATCTTCCTTTGCGTGTTAATGCTGATCTTTCGGATCAGGTTTTTATTTGACATTGGATATAAAACCGAAACGGGGCCAAATCCCTGTTTTTGCAGCTCTCTGGGGGAAATAACCCTACGAACTCTAAAACTTGTTGGGAGGGATTAACATGAGCACAGCTGTTACCGGGCTTTTAAATTCCGGTAGGACACCCTTTTGTCTGACCTGGATGCTGACACGACGCCGAACAGAGCTCTCCTGGTATAAGCAAGATCCAAATTCACTTTGTCAAGCGAAAAGAAAGCTAAATTGTGAGCAGTAGGCGGGTTAGACAAATCGTCTCCATAAAATCAAATATCGGTATGCTGTTGCTAAAGAGTGCAATTGTGTCTGGCACATAGTTTATGTTTGCTATAATGCTCACTCCATCGGGAATGGCCGTATGAGGGGCGTGACTAAGACTTTTCTTTGAACTTTAACTTGACAGGTGTTTTTAGGTAAACGTACAGGATCAAGAACAACTGGTAGGCCAGTGCCTATTTAATGACTTGCCTTGTGTAGGTCAAGGCTATAGAACCATTTAGAAATAGCCTATGTATTGCACATTTTGTATTATCCAGTAATGATTATGTTAATTTAAGTTGCCGATAAGACTAGTCAACAGCGTTAAGGCCACTGGCATTTCTAACCTGGTATTAGGCGTGCGGAGCAAGGCTAGAACATCGGTTCCATTGATCAAGGATGGTGCCATTATGACGACATGTGACTAAGTAAGTCATTCCATCCGGTCATTGTCTTTGTCAACATCAAGAAGAATCCCCAGACCTTCAGTCGACCGTTGAAAAAAGCGTGGCGTTCATCTGAATTTATTTTGATTGAAATGTAGTTAACATGGACGAAAAGGTGGGTGTAAAAGATTTGGTCTCTGGTGGACCAATACAGCCAAAGCTTATATGTGTTTTTTATGAACTATCACGTTTGCGTTCAGTTTCGACCAAACCATTCTGTCTGCAAGTGTTAACAGATTTACTTAACGTACCAGGTAGCAGAGGCCTACTATTAAACATAATAATAATAATAAAACTTTATTTATATAGCACCTTTCATGCAAAAGAATGCAGCTCAAATTGCTTTAAAATAAGATGCAGTCCTTTTTTCCACTGCATACATATCACGTTTTTTGTTTGCCTTACGTATGTGCGTGTACGTTTCAACGTTGTCTCTAAAGGTTAAGAAAGTATTTGGATTTCAAGGGGACACCATACATCCCCTAGATGTGCCCGAGCGCAGGAAGATCTGCCGGCCACCGGACAGTCTTACGGTCTACCACACCACCCGCCTCTGTGAGAGGGTAAGGTCATGGTTAAATAAATGTGTCTTAGCGCCACCCTCAGGTCAAGATTGACCTATATTTGAGTGAAAACACCTGGGAAATATATTGTAATTTGGATTAAATTGGATATCGATAAAACCTTATTATTATAAACGACGTTTTCAGAGGAGAAACCCTTTGTTTTAAAAATCTCTTATCTTCATCTTAAACAAGTATGTCTTATGAAAAGAACAACACCAAAAACATAGCCTACTTTCGATTAATTGTTTTAGCACCCAGTAGGCTACCTTGAATGCTTAGCTATAATCCACATGCCTACAGATAGCAACGAACAACTGTTGAGAGTCTTGACTCACTTGATGCACTTACAGCTGATGCAGCCCAAGAGCGAGTTTGACCTTACTGACCCCAGGGGTTTTCTGGTGAGCTCTGAATACAACAGCCTCCATGATCCCAACCTGAGGGGTTACCTCTTCCGTAAGGACATCCACCGGAGGCTCTTCAGGGGCGGCTTCATCACCAAGGATGACAAAGTGAGGCTTCAACTCAAACCCTGAACAGTTCAAGTTTGGGCAGTAGCGCAGGGCCAGGGCTAGTGAAAGGTTTGCAAGCCTTAAAGGGAGCACAATGCTAACAATGTTAAATTAGATGCAAGACAAAAGTAATAGACAACTGTAATAAAGATTATTGTACAATTTAATATTTCCCAGATATTCAGCTATATGACTACGGTTATATGAGCCTGAAACAATATTGATGTGGGGATAAAGAATCATTTTATTTAAGCCAAGACTGAATCCATGCGGTGGCTTGACTGTCTCCATAGTCACCAACTCCCATAATTTGCGGGGGCGGATAAAGGTGGAATAAACATGGTTAACTCTTTGCAGGTGATCTGCTCTCTGAGGACCTTGAACAAGTACAGAGAGCAGCTGGCAGACGTGGAGATGGACTGGAGTCGCAGGTTTAGGGCCGAACAGGTGCGTCTCAACAGCAGAATGCTTTCAGTTTGTTCTCGGAGTGTTTCCTTCTTTAATTGTAGCATGGGGTGTAATATCTAATCTTTTGTAGATTTCTTCAGGTGTGGTCTTTCCTTACCATGATTTATCTCTGTTCCCTTTGGGGTGTAGAAGGAGGTGTTGAAAATGTTCCTCACTTTGCAAGACCATGGAAGGATCAGCTCTGATGTGACTGTTACCGATGTGACCGATTGGGCTTTGCGGTCTGGAAAGCACCTCTTTGAGAATCCGAACAGTGCATATAAAAGCAGGTCAGGTAGTCTATACTAAAGCACAGTTTTAACTGATCACAGCATAAATATACCTTTTAAACACTGACATTCAAAATAACACTGCTCTGTACACCTACATACAGGGCACTTTACTTAAAAGTGTGTGTGTGTGTGTGTGCGCATGAGCGCATGAGCGGGGTCCACTCAGTTTCAGAGTGACAATAAATGTAAATATCCATTTGTCATATTTTGTATGAATCTGGGCTTAGTAGAAAATACACTTTGCACATGAATCACACCAGTGCTACGACATTTTAATCCTGTTGCTTTTAAAACTACACCACAGGTCCTCGTCAGGCCTGAGTCTGCAGCGGCTGCCTGCCATTGCCAGGAGGTGTAGTGCCATAGAGGTCTCACCAGGCTCTACCGGCAGATCTGAATTGGTGAGACACACACACATCTCGAGTTACCGCCTAACACTTTGTGTTACACTGTGGTACTGTTTCTAGTCTTTTGTAAGCAACAAAACATGAGCCTTTGGACATTCTAAAGTCATTCCAAACACGAAGTGCAAAAAGAAGATCTGGTCAACTAGTTGCTGTAAACGTAACACATTTTGTTGATGTTTTGCGTTGTAAGTGAGGTTAATATTTATTAATCCTGAGGCTGACTGATATTAACTGTTAAAACCGGAATAATATTATCACGTCTGTTTCCTGCTTGGACCACTCTGAAGATCTGGAGTGCTAAGGGCTCTCATATTATGGAAGGGCTCACTAAGGAGCTGCAAAGGGAGAGGAGACTCGAAAGTCGCTGGATTACCTCCAAACAACAGAAAGAAAAGAAGGTAGGCTCCTTCTGATTGGATTACAGAGAAACCACATGACCACATGACAATTTCCCATGACCGTGAAAGCTTGAACCTTTCTCGCAACTGCGGAGACGATATGGTATATTTGACATAAAATGATTGAAGATGTCCTGTCACTTCTCTTGAAATGTGCTCATAAGATACATGAAAAATATTCCTGACATTTTTTCTTAATTATAGAGGGAAGAGTGGATTCAGAAGAATCTAATGAAGGTAAAAAAAAAGAGTACCCATAAAAGCAAAAAGGAGTCTCTGGGCCGTCTATCAAGTGATGACGCACATTTGCTTCGTGAGGTGTTAGCAAACCACCTTGGAGGCCAGGGGGAACTCGCCCAATCCCTGGATGGGTCCAGCTCCCAGAGAGCTACCCCCAAAAAAGCCTCTCCCTCAGGAGACCTTGCTTCGGACCAGTGTGAAAGGGTGAAACCTTGACTGAAATACTCTATCTTTGTATGTAGTCAAAAGGCCATTTTTTCTTGCCTTGCAGTTGGGACTCACAGGGCATTAGGTTGTTTCTATTGGCACCAGACTATAATTATTTGTTCAATTCAACTTGATGAAACCTATGAGTGAGTTTGACCCAGCGGAATAGAACGGGGGCTCACTCCTGCTCCTGGGACAGTCTTACACTTATAATGTGGATTCCTCTCTGCTACTGTCATACCTAATCTAAAATCATTGAAGTGCTAAAGTCATTGAAGTGCTCTGTGTGACCTAAATCAGGCGTGTAAGAGCTAATGAAGTGTGCCACTGTTGAGTTCAGTCAGATATGGAGAGCAGGAAGAGATGGATGGATGGATGGATGGATGGATGGATGGATAGAAGCGGTGCGGGGTAGGGGCTGGGAGCAGGACTGAGGAACCCAGGGGTAGATGATTAGGCACAAAACACTTTAGCCTTTACAGCCCTGACCTGAGAACCTACGTGTGAAACAGAAAAACATTGTTATGCATTTGGTTTTCCCTCTGACAGATGGAGGACCTTGCTCGCGATGTTGAGAAATCAGAGTCTCTGCAAAAGCCACTCAGTCTTCAGTCTCAACTTCATGGCAGCCGTAACCACATCTTCGCCTCAGCAGCAGATGGTAAACCGCATGTGTCATTTGTCAACTCGCTTTCATCTTTCTTTAATTCATAGGCCCCTCAGACAATTACAATTTTAATTTCAGTTGTCATGAGAGCAGACAGAGTTTACTCCAGCCGACAAAGCAGAAATGCTTCTCTTGTCTATCAACGTCCTTTTATAGGTGCAAAAAAGGTGATAATGGTGTTTATTTACATCTATTTGTTGACTTCTGATATTTATCTTATACCGTATATGCATGGATGCTAATTACATATCTTTTTCAGAAACTCTCCGCAATATGCCAGAAACTGGTCACCAGGGTATCCAGTTCACACAGACCAGCTACCGCATGTAAGATCCTTAAGAGTGGGCATTGTATTTTGTAATATAGATAATATATATTAAAAGGCCTAATTCCTTTACATGCACCTTAGATCCTTGAAGAGTGCCTCAGAGTACCATTTTTGCCTAGTGGTTGATGTGTGGACAACAGTCCTTACCCTTCCATATCCTTAAAGGGGGAGTGTGTAGGATTTAGTGGCATCTAGAGGTTGCAGATTGTCATTGTCTACGACTGCATTGAGTAGTAATATGTGGAGGGATGAGGATACTTTAGATAGATATTTAGAAATTGTATGTAGTTAATTAGTCTGTAAAACTATAGGTCATAGCTTCCATGCACTTTAAATTGGTAAGATTGGCTATGGTAGATGTTGACCGACATGAGCTCCAAAGCATTTTTGGCTCATGTTATACTTTTATTGGCAACATTTTTGCTGATTTCAGTAACATCATGAGGTCTAAATAACAAAGATAAATCAATGTAAAATAACAATCCTGGTAGCTATGACATATTTTTCAGCATTGACAAGGGGGAAAGGGTTACTTGTGTTGGTAACTGTGCCCATGGCCATGATCTAGCTAAAGCTTTTAAGGAAATTGCATTTCGAGTGGTAGGCTTAATTACCTGTGCAGCAGTAAACAGGCAACTTCGGTGTCACTCTGAAAACATTTGGCCCTCATCAGTGATATCCATCTGGAAAAGGCCACACCAATGTTTGTTTATTGCCGTTGCCGTTGCCTGTCCCGATTTCGTTTTGCAAACAATAAACACAAGTATGATCCTTGATTTGTCCAACCACTGATTCCTCTTCTTTCTTCTTCTTCGTCTTCCAACTTCATCTTCTAATTTCTTCTTCCAATTTCAAGCTGCCACTTCAACCTAAAAACGCGAAAGGCCCTCTTTACAGTGTTGTCCGTTCTGGGCTCCTGTAGAAACAGGGTGGCATTGTAAGCTAACAACACTACTAAACAACACTAGTAAAAACATAATTATGAATACTTTATTCCATCTCTGTGGATAGACCCCCCTACATCTTACACAGTGCGCCTTTAAATAGTTATACCCTTGGTGTCATGACTCTATAATGCTTTACTCAGGGGGTGCCATTTGGTATGGGTGATGATCACATTTTTTTCAGTACTTTTGCATTTAAGATTAAAACTAGTAAAAAATGACTGAACTGATACATGCCATAAAAAGGATTGTACAATAGAAACATATCATATATTTTATTACGTTTTACAACTAGATTTCAGCTACACTGCCTTTTGCAAGAATAATTCAACAATGAAACAAAGCATTTCAGTTAGAATTTCTCTGTTGTGTTCTGTGGTGATAAGGACAGTGATACGATAAATAAGATAAGTAAAGAATACCCTCCATATAAATGTTTTTTTTTTTTTTTTTTTTTTTTTTTTTTTATAAACCAGGTGACCTACATGGGAAGATGACGTCAACTCCATCAGTCTCCTCACATCAGGTTGATATGTGAGTCTTGGTCAGATATTTACAGATATTTGCTTGATGTGATGTATTTTCAACTCTTTCAAACAGGCAATCAATTGCTATGATTATTGTAAATCACAACTTACTCAAATTGATTATGTATTGTTTTCTTTCTTCAGTCAGCAAACATTACTACAGGAGCACTTCAAAGGAATGGTAAGACTATTTGTCAATTACTAGTAGATTATTACTAATTGATTATTAATGGTATAATTACCCTTTTAGACCTGTTTTAAACTCACAAATGTGTCTGTGAATGTCATCTGTCATTTTTTAAATCAAACAGCCAGTTTGATCTCACTACCTGATGCTGTGATTCCAGATTACACCAGAAGAGCTGCAGGTGGTGCTTCAAAGCATGGTGGTGACTTTAGTGGACGAGGTTAACGAGGTCCTGATCCCCGCCATTGTTGCCTTTGAGTACGAACACGTGATGGCCTCAAGCATCCCAAAGGATCTCTCCTCCTCCTTCGATGAAACCTCGTCCAGCTCCAAAATCTCTCCCGTGACCAGCAGTTCATCCTGCTCAACGCCAAAGGTCACGGTCACGTACCCTGATTACACACTGCCGAACAGCAGGGGCGTGAGCCACGCGGATATGTGGAGCGTCAGCGCTCCACAGATCGGCCGAGATCATGAGAGGAACAGTCTCGGGAAAAACGTAGTGGCTCCCAGTGCCAGTCTGCTCCTGAAAGTGGAGAACATCATTAAGGACATCGTCTCGGTGGAAGACTTCACTCAGCAGACGGGAGACGGCAACGCAGTGGTGACTCCAAGTGTCGCTAAGGATTCGGAAGCCACAGCCAGTTTGGATGCTGAGATCAAACCTGAGGAGAAGACTGAGATGGAAATTGGCGCAGGGAGAATTCACATAGATGCTGCTGTCACCACGGATACCGACTCCAGCTCTGACAGTCACATCCTTGAACAGTCATCTGATAACATTGAAAAGAAGGCCAGGCAGCAGCTTGAGGCGAAGGATGCAACGAGCGACAACCCAGAATTCAGCGAGAGTGAAGTAAGCAACACTTCCTCAGAGGAAGAGTCCGGCTTCATGGTCAGCCTGGAGAAGATCATCCGGCTGTCCTCTGACCAGGTGGATGAGATCCTCGACAAGGTGAGCTTCGTCCTGAATGAGGAGCGGTCATGCTGGCTTCCCTTTGATTGGCCCGTGTCCGCGGATGGACATGACGACGTTGAAGCGGTGTCCCCTCCGCCCAACAGCGTGATCTTCGCCATCATCCAGAAGATGCAGCTGGACAAGTACCTGGAGAGGAAGCTGATGTCCTTCTTTGCAGGAAGACAACTGACTAGCCCAGGAGGTGCGCCCATCTCTCCTGTGGCCAGCTTGTCACCCAGCGCCCTCGAGAAACTTTCCTGGAACACGCTCTCTGAAGTCAACCCCCACTCCATCAAAGTGACCAAATGGCTCCTTGAGACCATCCAGAAACGCAATGACTGGCAAGGCAGCATGAACTGTGACCTGGAAGAGATGGACAGCAGGAAGGTTAGAGAGAGGCACCTCCTCTGCGAGGTTATCCAGGCCCTGTTGGACCATCTGAACAATCTGAGCACCACAAGGAGCCTCAACAGGCAGACCCAGTCCGACACCAACATGCAGCCAGGGGGAGTGGGCCAGGGTGGTCCGGGGTATGTGGGCACGGTGGTGTCGGACATATCTCTCGCGGCGAGCGAGCTCACAAAGGAGGTCACGGCCAAACTTCTCCTTGAAGATAACTACCATTAAGTGCACCCACTAACAGTCTTACCATAATCCTGACATAAAAATGGAAATAGAAATTTTTCTAACCTAGATCAAGTTTTACATTTTCATTTATAATGAAAAAGATTTCTGTGTCGTGGACAATGTCTTTAACTTTAAACACTACTTGTAAAGAACCTTTCAAGAGCATTTCAAGTATGTGTTTTATTGACTAACCTGGGTAAGTTCATATTGTCTGCAATTTCCACAGACTTCAACATAAAGTAAGCCTAATTCGGTTCAGTTTATTTAAAGTAATTGAAGCTTTTCCTCCTTAACAAGCTGTTTTTAAAAGGTCAGTTTATATGAATTACACTAGTTGGTGTACAATCTTGTGTTTCTTTTGCACTATAATAACTTGTATTCTACTGTACTCTATTTAGGTTGGGATTCATGTAACACATTGAGCCTTTATGATTAAATGGAGACCTTCGGCAATTGTGATGCTAGCATTTGGTATAATAGATAAAGAAAGCTATGTTCAATAATGAAATGAAATGCAGACCTCTGTCTAGATACCAATCATTGCAACAAACTGAATGGTTATTTGTTGCCTCTCTGATTACAATTGGCCTACACAGACTGCAGTAGAATTAATGTTTTGATTGATCTTAAAGTCCTTAAAGGGGTGGTGTATAGTTTCTAGTGGTGAGGTTGCTGAATTACCCTTCCCTTTACAAGCATGTGTGAGTACCTATGGTGGCCGCTACCTATGTAGATATGAAGGGCTCATTCTAAGATAATGAAAACACAACAATTCATAGTTAGGAAATTATACACTGATGAAAACATAATTATGAATACTATATTCCATTTCTACTAATAGATGTCACTAAAAACTACACATTGTACCTTGGTCCTAGTCCGCGGGGTCCCCCACACTGCACCGCCATGTTTCTACCGTAGCTCAGAACAGGCAAACCACAACACGGGCACTAGAGGGGGCCTTTCACGTTTTTATGACAGCTGACAGCCACTGTAGCTTCTCATACACGATTTGAAAGGGTGAAGTAGGCCATTCAGTTGGCTGCAATCTACAGATAGATGCCACCAAATCCTACATGCTATACCTTTAACTGTAGATTTAGAATATCAACAAAACAACGTATCTGATTGACTGATTGTGTGGTGTCATGTTCAACTATAATGATCAAACTGAATACATAAGGGTAATCGTAATCTAGAAACTAGAATAGCAGGAAATACCAGTGCATGAAATGCAAAGGTTAAGGAAGGAAGAAGAAAGGAAAGAAGAGAGAACAAAGAGTGGCTATGGATGAAGACAGTAAAGAGAGAGTGAATTGGGAAAATACTGAAAGAAGGAGAAAAAAGGGAGTGAAGCAGAGTGTGAGAGAGGAGTTGGAGAGGGATAGAAAAAAACAAGTGGATGGAGGTTCTACAGAGAGAGGGAATGAGTGAAAATAGGAAAGAGAATGGACTGGAGGAAGAAGATGTTAGAAAGATCGATGGATAAGGTGGGGAAAAGAGTAGGAATTGATGTAAAGAGTTATTGAAAGAAGAAAGGAAAGAAGAGTGAACAGGAGTGGCTATGGATAATGAGATAAAGAGAGAGTGAAGTGGGAAAATATCGAAAGAATGAGAGAATTGGAAGCAGAGAGATGGAGTGTGAGAAAAAGCAGACTGAGAGGGATGGAGAGAAAAGTAGAGTATGGAAGGTGTGTCTCAATATTCCTAGTTTTACAGTTGAATCGAGAGGGACAGAGAGAAGAGGTGCCTTGGAATTTGCGCAGGTGTCAGGTGCAAGCCAGTTTAATGACCCTATTATAATGCCACAATGGCCCAATGTAAGTCAATGGGAGAAATTGTATTAGTTTTTCTTAAAGTATAAAGTTTACATACATAGCTGAAGTGACCTTTAAGTTTGAACGAAGTTTTTACGTTAAGCTGTTCGAGCTGAATTAATCGCAGAAATTGGTAAAAAGAATAATAAGAAGTAGGAGGAATAAGAAACCTAGGAATAACAATACAGGGCATTTCATGCACTGTAATAACAACCAACCACATTAAAATTCGTGGGTTGGTACCTTAAGTTCATTAATACATTAACAATATTCTTCGGCGTCTCGTTGGATTCAGAGGTGAATTTCCCATCAATCAACATGACGTCAGGAATTTGGCCACGCCAAGTCGTAGGAGAGGGAGATATGTCGCAAAGCACAAGCAGTGTCTGCCGACTGAACACAACAGATTTCACGCTATGGGTCGAAGCAAGGATGCTGAGCAAGGCAACGACAAAGACAGCACTGGCGTTTTAGCAGGATACTCAAGTATGTAGTGTATATTATACCTAAAAATACTGTTTTGCGTTCGTAATTATCTTATAAACTTGCCCCATGTACACTAGCTAACAACTCCTTCGAGAGAAAAAAGGGAAATATTTATCAGCTGATCCGTCACATGGTAGGAGATAGCTCGCTTGCCAGTTTGCCAAAGCTAGATAGAGATGTATGGTTTCTGGAAAGGTGACCTCAGTTTAATATTCGTCCATACATTAATGTTTATGAGTCTAGGCTTTACTCTCGCATTAAATTGATGCCAAGACGCGGCAGTGCTGCAGCTAGCTTAGCTAACACTGTATGGGAGAGATTTGACTTATCCCCATACACATTTGAGCAAGCGTATTATCTAACAAATCAGCGTGATGTAACATTTATATCGTCATGAACCACATACGTGAGCTGATCATGCTTCCCCAATAGTGACATCCTTAGGTAAGAGGCTGGTGTGTGATGATTATGAGCAGAAAGCTAACCTTTGTTGTCTGGGGTATGTACCCACGTATATCGTGAGCTGGCGATGAAGGGCCAGTTACCCATACCTCGAAGTGAGTTTGAACAAAGACTCGTGGTTTGACGTTGCAGAATACGTAGGTAAGGAGCAATGACTCCAGGCATCACGGCATATATTTCCGGTCATATTTAGCGCTTGTTTAATCTTGGGAAACGCGTTTGATGGCGAATGGTTGTGTAGAGAGCAAGCGAGTGGGGAAAAGAGCGAGCGACCCCCTGTCAGCCGGAATACTTAAAGTGTAGCGAGGACGACTGTGCTTGCTTTTTGTGTGATTCGTTTAGAATAAGTGACCTTGTGTTTTCGCGTCGTAGCAATGAAAAATTGCGAATATCAACAAATAGATCCTCAGGCACTACCAACACCAACACCAACACCTACACCAACACCAACTCCTCCGTCCCAACCCTGTCCCGAGAAGACCAAAAAGCAACAGAGAAAATGGGAGATATTTCCCGGAAAGAATCGCTTTTATTGTGACGGCAGGATAATAATTGCTCGCCAAAGTGGAGTTTTCCCTTTGACTCTCGGCATCATCCTCATCACCAGTGGATTATTCTTCATATTTGAGTAAGTGCATCCTCTTTGACCTTACTATCCTGATATTTGTGTCAAACAAACTAAGTTATAACAATCAATGTGATGTATTTTGCTGATGAATGACGACATTCTCAAAAAACGTTTGTCCACTAGTTCTCTAAAAGTACCAACTTTGTCTCTGACTATAATGAACTTTGAAGAAATGGTTCATTATTTGATCATTATGTAAAATTGCGAAGTGTGGAGTAATTCTTTTCTATCCCTAGTTCATAAAAAACATTATAAATGTTTCTGGTGGAATGAGCAATCTTGGGTGCAGGGTACTGAAATGCTACTGACACTTTCTGAAATTAATCTTTTAGCTGTGGAAGTGCTTGACAGGCACATGAAAAAGATGATTCCAGTCAGTAGCACCCTTTTTGTTCAGTGAGTTGAGACCATCTTAACAGTGGCTGTAGCCTCGAGCTCTCTCCATTCACACTTCTAACAGTTCTAAGTGGGACAGGCACACCCATCACTGCATCGATCACAGGGTTTAGTGCCTAGCTAAATAACATAGCTGGAGGAAATGGAACACTCCAATGTTCTGGTGACCCAGCATTCTGGAACCGCTGCCATGTTCTCTCTCTCTCTCTCTCCTGTGTTCGCAGCTGTCCCTTCCTGGTGAAGCACTTGACCAGTGGCATCCCGGTGATTGGAGGCGTGCTGGTTGTGTTTGTGGTTATCTCCCTGCTGCAGACCAGCTTCACCGACCCCGGGATTCTGCCCCGGGCGACACCAGAGGAGGCCGCCGACATTGAGAAACAGATCGGTAAGGGACTCAAGGGGACCCCAATGGCCCTTCTTCATGGGTTGCACCAGCTTCAACTCTTTCAGCACTCTGTAGTTGGCTGTTGGGTTTATTATGTGTGGGGGGGAGAGTGTCACGATTTCCTATTTACACCACGCTAATGCACTGAACAATGATCTAACACCACCCAACATCCATTTGAGGTTGGACTTTGTTGCTCCTATTCAGTCAAACACACACCGTTTTACTCAGGGATGTCAGACAGAGGCAATACACTGTATGGATTGGTTGTTTGCTTGAAAGAGCAGTAAATCCATGATTATTTTGTGCACGTTATTATGTATGTGTTTTTCTGAGTAAATTAATCTGCTTTGTTGTTCCATGAACTTACTCGTATCGTAGTTCCATGGACTTACTCATACCGTAGTTCTCTTGGTGGTCTGACAGAGATGCTATAATTAAGAGACTGTGACTGACTGACTGACTGACTGACTGACTGACTGACTGACTGACTGACTGACTGAGAGTGTGTGTGTGTGTGTGTGTGTGTGTGTGTGTGTGTGTGTGTGTGTGTGTGTGTGTGTGTGTGTGTGTGTGTGTGTGTGTGTGTGTGTGTGTGTGTGTGTGTGTGTGTGTGTGTGTGTGTGCGTGTGTGTGTGTGCGTGCGTGTGTGTGTGTGGGTGGCCGGGGTTCTGAGTGGGACTCCGGTTGCTAGCGGTTCGTCTTAATGTGAGGCCTTTGGCACTCTGCTGTCATTTCAATTGTGTGCGAAATCAAATTAGATGTTTGTCTGTCAGGAGTGTGTGACACTGACGTAATGGTTTCTCTCACTCCACCCCCACACACACAGTTCTTCTAACTGTGCCTGTAATGATACACACACACACACACACACAGCGAAAGTCCTCAGTAAATGAGCCTCTGAATTGTTTGTGCTGTGCAGTTCAGTGAGCAGTGCTAGCCCTGTGTTTTATATAGGGTTGTAACATTGGACCCAGTGGAGTGATCCAAATGATGTTTCACTGTCCTCAAAGAGCATTAGAGATCTGCATACAGCCTAGCCCAGCCCAGTCCAGCCCAGTCCAGGCATCTAAGCTTCTCAAAAGGCTCTGATCAGTCTTTCCCAGGATGCAGCTCAGCCATTGACCATCACCATCAGACATCAGTCATTTTCTGCACCTAATCTGTAAATAATCACATTTCCTTTGCACTTCTGGTCAAAGGCTATCTCCATTCAGTTGGCCGGTTTTCTGCCCAATTGCAATGAAGCTGAACGTGATCTAATCAAAGTTCGAACAATCTCTCTCTGTCTTGGTGGTGGGTTAGTTGCTTTTGATAAACTCTAGCCCTGTCCATTTTGCCCAGGTACTAATCAGATCCAGTCAGCTACTCTGTAGACCTCTGTGGGAGTGAACTTTCTGTCACCCTGTGATGAAGGTGTGTGTGTGTGTGTGTGTGTGTGTGTGTGTGTGTGTGTGTGTGTGTGTGTGTGTGTGTGTGTGTGTGTGTGTGTGTGTGTGTGTGTCCCTCTGAGATAAAGGCCTGGTAATTAAGAGCCATTCAGAGTGGAGTGTTACGTCTGCACCGCCAGTGGAACCTCCACTCTGCTGGAAGAGCCTGGGACCATGCTGAAGGATGCCCTGAGGATGCACACACACACACACATATAGACGTATACACTCACACACACACACACACAAATAGACGTATACACACACGCACACAATGGGGCCGAGTATCTGAGTGGTCCCCTGTTCTTGACCGTCGGGGCAGCACGACTCGTGCTCACGGCTCAACCCTTACAGCTATTTCCTGCTCAAAAGGTGCCTTGTTTGTTTGGTCTGACTGTTTCCCAGATAAGTGAGGCAGTGCCCTTAGTGGGATTTTGGTGATGTGTGTCTATGTGTCTGTACGCACACGTCTGTCTGTGAGCGTGTCTGGCTGCCATTTCAAGGGCAGAGTGTTACCAGCGGTGTATGGTCAGCCAGCTAAAGAGAGAAGACCTGTGAGTCATCGGTAGGCAGGCAGGCAGGCATTAGAGGAGCCTCCGCTCCCGCTCCAGCACCAGCACCATCAGGCTCAGAGAGAACTCCGTCCCTAAGGCTGTGACTGCTGAACTCCACACCACACCAGCAGGCTCAGAGAGAACTCCGTCCCTAAGGCTGTGACTGCTGAACTCCACACCACACCAGCAGTGTCAGAGAGAACTCCGTCCCTAAGGCTGTGACTGCTGAACTCCACACCACACCATCAGGCTCAGAGAGAACCCCGTCCCTAAGGCTGTGACTGCTGAACTCCACACCACCATGCTAAGCGTTAAGCACTGTAATGACTCAGTACTTATATTAGCACTGCTCATTCTTGCACAGGCCAAACCTCACATTTAGATTAGTAGTATTTATACTGTACATACAACCCTTATATACACTCACCTTTCCAACTCTGTCAACTTCACCTCTAAGTATAACATATTTTATATATTATACATATAATACATATATATAATATACATACATATAATCATTTTTTTATTAGAGACAATTGTATTGCTTTGGCACTATATAAATATAATTGATTGAAATTGAATTGTTACAGGCCTACAGCCTAGTGATGCAGCCACTGTCATGTGCTCCTTCATCCCTGATACATTCTCTGCTCTCAGCAGTTTCTGTGTAATGTCCGCTCACTGAACCCGTGTCAGTATCAGTATTTCATCATTAATTCCTCTCCTTTTATTGCGTCACTGTTTCTTCCTTATTGCCTGTAATAGTGTTTGCTTAGTGTAAGCCACACATAGCCCTCTGCACTGTTGTACACTCATGTCCATGCTAGAGGGAGAAGGTCTCAGATATGCAGTAGTGATTGTAATGCCCCGTAATTTGCAGCCAGCACAACCTTCTCCTTCTTATTATTTATGTGACCTTTCCTCTCCTCTGTGGGGTGTCTGTCTGCCCTTCCTCTCCCTCCTCCTCCTCACAGATAATCCTGGGTCTTCGTCGTCGTCCTCCTCCTACCGGCCTCCTCCGCGCACCAAAGAGATCGTCATCAACCAGCAGGTGGTCAAGCTCAAGTACTGCTTCACCTGCAAGATCTTCCGGCCCCCACGCACCTCCCACTGCAGCCTCTGTGACAACTGTGTGGGTGAGTCAACGTGTGTGTGTGTGTGTGTGTGTGTGTGTGTGTGTGTGTGTGTGTGTGTGTGTGTGTGTGTGTGTGTGTGTGTGTGTGTGTGTGTGTGTGTGTGTGTGTGTGTGTGTGTGTGTGTGTGTGTGTGTGTGTGTGTGTGTGTGGTCCCAGCCCACGGGGTGATATTTCCCCTCCTCATTCATATTGATGAGGCAGCTGAGTTCAGTGTCTGTCAGTGCTCTAAATGTGTCAAGTATAAATTGTGGGCTTGAGGAGTATGGGAGTTTTCTTCTATAAATCTGATAATGTCACTCTTCAAATGATGAAATATGAAGAATGTGATTAATCTGCCAGAAATGATGGAAATAGCAGGTTGTTGTTAAAAACAGTCAAATTACAGAACACTCCCCTAGTGTCTTGTCATGTCTTTTGGCAGAGTAATAGTAGTAGTAGTGTTTTAATTAGAGATGCAGAATTGATGATCTGTCAGCAACATTTAATTTGGTCTCATTTGCTTTGGTCTTGTCTTTGTGTGTGTGTGTGGTTGTGTGTGTATACGTCTGTGTGTGTGGTTGTGTGCGTATACGTCTGTGTGTGTGTGTGTGTGTGTGTTTACACTTTGCTGTAAATTCCGACACAGACAGCATATTGCTGTTGGCACGCTGCGTTGGATTAGGGTGCCTCCACGTGTTGCTGTGTGTGGGGTTGGATGCGGGCGCTGGTTGAGAGCCGGGGGCTGCCGATGTAAGGCAGTGTGTGGGGTTGGATGCGGGCACTGGTTGAGAGCCGGGGGTTGCCGGTGAAAGGCTGTGTGTGGGGTTGGATGCGGGCGCTGGTTGACAGCCGGGGGCTGCCGGTGTAAGGCAGTGTGCCGCTGATTGTGTCTGTCTGAGTGTGGCCACGCGTCTCTGAGCTGGGTTTTATTCTGTGTACAATGCAAAAGAGAAAGTGCATGTAAATAATACATGTAGCTTCTGACTAAATGTCACCATGCTCGTGCAAACCCTAGGGATGCCTTATGTGCTCTAGCCTTGGCATGATGTTATAATAAGACTATGATCTGTGTGTGTGTGTGTGTTCCTCTGTAGAGCGGTTTGATCATCACTGTCCATGGGTTGGCAACTGCGTGGGCAAGCGTAACTATCGCTTCTTCTACTGCTTCATCGTGTCGCTGTCCTTCCTCACCGCCTTCATCTTCGGCTGCGTGACCACACACCTGGCCCTGCGTACGTATACCTGTCTTCACCTCCCTCCTTCTGTACTCTGATGACCGTTTACTCCTCCTCTCTCTCCTCTTTCTTTCTTTCTTTTTTTCTCTGTCTCTGTCTCTTTCGCTCTCTCTTGCTCTCAGGGTGCATTAGCTGCATACATTGTTTAGCATGAAGCCATTATTTCCCTTGTCATATGTTTTATTGTCACACACACATATAAAGATATATACACACACACACACACACACACACACACACACACACACACACACACACACACACACACACGCTCAAGACACTCCCTGTCCTGTCAGTGCTACTGGAAAAGCCACACACACACACACACACACAGAATTGAATGTTTATGACTGCAATGCACAGCGCCCCAGTGTTGTCATGGCCCGCGTATAAATGTAGTGTTACCTAGGGTAAGAATTGCTATGCTATCGTTATGAAAAAAAGGAGCAGGAATTTGATTCCAAATCCAGCACTGCTAAGTCTTACTGCTATCTTATGTGTGACTGGGCCTTAGCTATGTTAATGAGGGGGTCTGTCTGTCTGTCTGTCTGTCTGTGTCTGTCTCTGCTCACTCGTATGCTCGTCCCAACTTGTCTTTAAGCTACTCTCAAAGCCATACTGTGCTCTCACATAGGTTTCTGTGTGTCTTTATTTTATCAGTGCGAGAGTTTGTAGGAATGTGTTATGATGACCACTGACTGCCATTGGCATATTTGTGCATTAGCTGGTCTCTTGTAATGCTTTTAATTTGTACATTTTAAATTGATACTTATGTTTTGCACAAAAGTGTCTTAAATAGCATAACCTGCTTGTCTTCTGACTGACTTGTCTTCTGTGTTTCTCATGCAGGGTCACAGAGTGGGACTGGACTGGTGGATGCTCTTCAGGATAGCCCCGCCAGATATCCTTTACCTGCCTGGAGTTATCTAATGATTTTATTATCTAGTTATTCCTCTGATGGATCCAGCCCATGGTACCTATATGTACAGAACTAGCCTACAGAACTGACCATATTAAGCTAACTAGTTTGTGTCGAGTAAGTTAGCAAAAGTTGAGCTCCTTTCCTGTCGAGCGCATACACACCTCTGTGTCACTGTGGGGGTGTTGTGTCTGGAGGCGCTGTAGAATTGATCTCCACCTTACGTCCTTGTGTTTGTATCTGTTTAAACTCAGCAGGGCTTTTTTAATGTTTGTGTTCAGTTTCTGTTTGAATCCTTGACCCCCTCCCCCCCTGCACTGCTATAGAGCTTGTGGTCTGCTTTTTCTCTGTCTGGTCTATTCTGGGCCTCTCGGGCTTCCATACCTACCTGGTGGCATCCAATCTCACCACCAATGAAGATGTGAGGATTCATTTAATATGCTCCTGTCCCCACTAATCTTAATCCAAATGATGTGAGCTTGCAGTGGTACACATGACCATAGTAGGTCTTGCGTGGCTAATGTCAAGCGTGTGACCCTCCCCCCTCCTCTCCTGTGTGTAGATCAAAGGCTCGTGGTCGGGGAAGAGTGGCTCAGAGGACACTGGGAATCCGTACAGCCACAACAGCATCTTTAAAAATTGCTGTGTTGTCCTGTGTGGGCCCATGCCACCCAGGTGAGTTCAACAGAGTTCCACAGTTCCCATAGGATTAGGCTGGTTGGAGTTCTGCTTGGCTGAGCAGCTCAAAAACACACCTCCAGTATCAGTCTCTCTCTCCCTTTCCCCCTCTCATTTTTGACACCCACCATCTGTTTTTCCTTCCTTTTCTCTCTCCTTTTCTCTCAATCTCTCTTCTCTTTCATTCTCTCTCCTCATCTGTCCTTTCTCTCTACCTGCCCCTCTCTTGTCTCTCTTTCTTTCTGAATGTCTCTCTGTCAGTTTTTCCCTTGCCTGTGGTTGTCATGGTAATGTGTGCATTGTTTTTCTCTCCACCACAGTTTGATTGACAGGCGTGGCTATGTGCCCGAGGACTCCCTCCCCAACGCCACCGTGGAGATTCAGCTGCCTGCTGCCAAAAATGACGTGAATGTGGTAGGCAAAGTGCCCTCGCAAGGTCTCTAGGAGACCCCTGACCAAACCCCTTACCCCCTGTGACCCCTACATCGCTGCCCCGCCCTTCTTTGTCCTGCTCACTCCAAAGGCCTGAATGATGAATGCCCCCCCCCCCCCCTCCCAACCCCACCCCATGGATGCATCCCAGAGTGATGTTGTTGTCTCAGTTGTTTGACCTGTGACCCCTGGCAGGAGCCTAACCCGGGCCAAGGCTCTGGCCGTTTTCTCGGGGTGGAAGGCAATGACGGCTAAGGAAGGGAATGAGGAAGTCCCAGTAGGTCAGGTGACAGCTGCAGTGCAGTTCGAGAGTTCTGCCTCAGCGCTCACCACGCTTAAAGCTCAGCTCAGCTCCGGGAGGATTCACTTCCTCTTTTATTAACTTCTGTTTGCTTTTTCTAATTGTCAGAGTAACGCGCCATGTCTGTTTACGGTAAGGTTGTGAGGGAGAAGGGTTGGACTGGGTAGCCACCCAGCAGTGAATCTAACCGAGTGTCATTGCCACAGAGTGCTTCCAGTCAGTCACCCAGCAGTGAATCTAACCACGTGTCATTGCCACAGAGTGCTTCCAGTCAGTCAGTCAGTTAGTCAGATAGCGTAACGCTTTCAGCTCCGGCTGACCTCTGTCAGTGATTAGGTCTCGGGAAATCAAAGAGGAACTGAGACCAGTAGTCTCATCCACGCCACACATGCACACAGACTTCCCCACTGTCACCCACTTACACACACACACACACACACACACACACACACACAGAAGATGTGATCCGCACTGTGCCAAAAACGTATTTCTTGGGTCCATAAGCTCATTCAGGAAGTGGGAGGTGGGTGCGTGTGCTTGGAAATGGTTCTGACGCTACTGTGTAGACTGCGTTGTTTGAGCCGTGTTGCTTAGCCTTGCTTGTGATGAAACCAACGGCTGACTTGGATGTATTCAAAACCAGTCTGTGCAGTAAGCCATGGATTTATGCAGAAGTGCAATAGTAAAGAGGAACGTGTGACCTACCTGTCTGAATGGCCTCAGGATGAGGAAGAGGAAGATGACCCAGTCTCTTATCGCAGGGACCCAGTTACAGGTGTCCTCACTTGTTTGCACGCTTGTGGCTTGCCTGTTTGGTAGTCTTCAGGCCGTATTCCTATGAACCCTCTCGCATTGCTTTGGTGTGGTTCACAAAGTGCGTTTTGGGTGCTTTGAGAAGAATAACTGCACTCATGCAATAAACCAGGCAGTGTTATAGGTGCCAGCATCAGAATTTATGCAATACTTTCTACTATTGTTTTTTTTCTCTGGTGTTGAAAAACTGAGAGCTTTCTTTAAAAGCCTGTTTACTGTGTGCCTGACTGAGCTGTTTTTGTTTGTATGTGTGTGAGAGTTTGTTTTTGAAATGTGAAGTAATTGCTTGTACTCTGGCAACTCAGGAATAGATCTCTTGTCCTGCTGTGCCATGCTGCTCGTGTGGTCGTGATCATGTCCTTTTTTTGTATCGTCATCATGGCAAATTTGTTTTTGCATCAATGTCATGTTTTTAAAAATGTTTTATATCCATTTTATCATTTTATATAATAAAACATATTTAAAGTTAACAGTAAATCCCTTCCAGTGTTTCAGTTTTACCTCCTGGTGTGAGTGTGTGTGTGTGTGTGCATGCGCGTGTGTGTGTGTGTGTGTGTGTGTGTGTGTGTGTGTGTGTGTGTGTGTGTGTGTGTGTGTGGTTGTGTGCATGTGTGCATGTCTGTAAATCTGTATGATGAGCTGTCTCTGAGATTGGTCCAAACTATATGCACAAATATTGGCTAAGAATGCATACTTAAGAAGATGATTGATGTCCATGGTTTAGTATGTCTATCTGTGTGTAACTCAACCTTTGTGTGTGCATGTGTGTGGGCGCGTTGGTGTGTGTGTGTGTGTGTGTGTGTGTGTGTGTGTGTGTGTGTGGGCATGCACGTGTACGTCCTCCAGGAGAATGTTTGTCTGGACTTTGCTCAGACCTGCATCAGCTGATGAGTCAATAGGATGAGGCTGGACAGGAGGTTGGTACTGTCAGAGATGGAGTGTGTGTGTGTGTGTGTGTGTGTGTGTGTGTGTGTGTGTGTGTGGAGATCGGTCATGAGCTCATTTTAGCTTTTGTTCTCATGTGCGTGTGCACACACCTCCACATTCCACCTCACTTTCTCTTCCTCCGACTCTCTTCTTCACTCTATCCCTCCCTCTGTCTCTTCCTCATTCTGTCCCTCCCTCTGCCTCCTCCTCATTCTGTCCCTCTTTCTCTCTCTCACACTCCCTCCCTCTGTGTCTGTCTGATTCTGTCCCTCATTCTTTCTCTCACCCTCTCTGTCTTTGTCTTTCTCTGCCTCTGTCTCTCTCTCTGTCTCTCTCGCTGTGCATGTTGCTTAGCCGCTGTGCTAACTGTCCATAGCGAAGACAGGTTGTGTCATTAGGACTTCACTTCTTGAGCCTGTGCCAGAGCCAGTGCCCACACCAACACTAGCCTGCTCACACTTGGGCCCAAACTGGGGCCTACGTCTGGCCCTGCTGCTGGGACCAACGCTACATGATGCTCACTACGTTTTCAGTCTCCGTTACAGCTGAAAACTGAAGCGCTTCAATGGCCAATGTGTTCTGACGACCGTGTTTATTTATTGTGTTTGTGTCTGTCTTGACTTTTTTTTAATTTTTTTATTATTTGATTTGCTTTGATGTGGTTGTTACCGCTGAGGTCTTATTGGAGAACAACACTGACCGTGGTTACATGGATTCGAATAACTGCCTTAGTCGGACTGAAATCGCATTATCCGTTTCATGTAAGCACCTTAGTCGGATCGTAGTCGGACTGCACATAGTCGGACTAACACCCCTGGATAACTCGATCCGATCCAGTTGATAGTTCGACTATTGCGGCATGTAACGGTGAATTGGATAAGGAACTGGACTTTGCGTCTTTGCGCATGCTCCCTCTCTCCCTGCCAGGTCGTGACCCGGAAGACGAAAGAGGGATGAGTTGTCTCAACTGTTCATACCAATGACACGGTTTTTTATGAATATCCTGCAGACTGTCTCACAAGCTTATTCTTGTTGATTATGAACAAACATAACAGAAGAGGTCCGAAGATATGAGCACCTTTACAACCCCTCCTTAAACACGTATAAGGACGTTCCACATTGTATTTGCTTAAAACAACAGCAGTACTGTCAAATCAGTTGTCACTCGGCTATTACCTGACCAAGGTTC
Organism: Clupea harengus; assembly: GCF_900700415.2. Lineage (NCBI taxonomy): Eukaryota > Metazoa > Chordata > Actinopteri > Clupeiformes > Clupeidae > Clupea > Clupea harengus. Next base: position 22,741,387 of record NC_045170.1, on the reverse strand, counting down.
CATGGCAATGTTCCGAAAGCCCATTTTTCCGACAGCCCGCTGTTCCGAAATTGTGAGTAGAGCAACGTGAACCACTATAGCCCACATGCACATCCCAATGAATCACACAATCATAAACATATAAATGCCTTTATTTCACAAGCATTAACTTGAATTCAGAATATTATTATACACACATGCATTTGCATCGCGATGATACAAAAATATTTGTATGATTGCCAACGCATGCATGCTTTGTCAGTGCTTGACAAGATCTGCGTAATGTCCTGTGACAATCTGCCGGTGATTTCCTTCGCATGAGTGGTAGCCTACCCCATATTCAAAACCAGAGTAGGCTAAGTTAACAAATATTGCCTAGGAAAAGTTATATGCGTGATAGCCCGGTGAGCGTCTCCGCTCTGCTGTGCAAACGAAATGCTGTGTGTGTTTTGTGCCACTTAAAATATTTCTAAATTTTGCCAGGGGGACTATTTTTCGGAATAATGAGATTTCGGAATATCGGGCTTTCGGAACACTGGGCCGTCTCCCCTGACCAATACCTGTCAAACTCGGTGATACTATTCACAACTAATTTGTCCTTCATTCTATCAAATATGATGAAATTTGGTATTGTGCCAGCGAGGCACGCGTGAGTTTAGTTTTGTTCAGTTATCTGGCGCTGAAAAGAACCACGAATAAGTACTGTCAAATCAGTTAGCCTATTATGTATTGTATTAATTGCACCTAGTTCCAGTGGCGCATGCATGCAACTAATGCCCAGCGTTGACGATGCAGATACAGAGCTGGAAACAGCTAAATGAGTTACGCAGTGAACTTTATCAAGCCCTGGAAAGTTCGGCAAATTTCTACCCAAACATTCATTGCGTCCTGAAGGTCTTGTATCTATCTACGAAAAGACTGACTGGACTTGCTCTCATGAATATTCACACAGATTTGGAAATCGACAGCGAAGAAGTAATAAAACAATTTGATGCAACTGGCAGAAGGGCAATGCGTTTAGGCTGTAACCCATTATTTGCGCGCGTGTGTGAATGTGCGTGCGTTTCTCTCGCCTTTTATCTTTCACCTTTGAATAATGTAACTTATAAACACATCTGCCCGGCAGAAACAAACAAACAAACAAACAAACAACCCAAGAGGCAACACGCATTTCTGGACCGATGAACAGACGCGATTCATGCTCAATCAACTGTTGTTGTTATTGGTAGTGGTGAAGAGGTCAAGCGGAAAGGGCTGTATCACCACTAGTTGTAATGAAAACAGCGCCACCTATCGTATCGGATATGACATGCTTTCGGCCAATGATTTGATTTATTCACTGCCATCTATATTGGGATAATAGCACTTGCCCCAAAAGATAGCATAGTCCGACTAAGCAAAGATTCGAATTATACCATCATGTAAACACACTGACTGGCTGCTGCACAATTTTCTAGAATGTTCTACATCTACATTCACTGGAATGAACTCAAACACTGAGCCAGATATAGTGGATTCCTCTTGAAGCTTTTACGGTGTTGTTCCAGACAGTATATGCTCATTTGGGTTGTCGTTACTTTTTTTACCTTTGATAAAGTCAATGTCTCTTTAAGACTGTGTTCAGTTCGTCGCCATAATGATAATGATGTCAAATTGATTAAACGACAAGTCTCACTAAAGCCGGGGAGTCAGAGCTCCGCCTTCACACAACGTTGTAGTGTAATTTGCCAAGTTGGAAATATCCCAGTGGTCCCGAACGCGGCATTATAGGTCAAGCTAGACGCTATGTTAAACTCACGACTGTGGAACGCCAGCATGCTGTAAAAAAAAAAACACGCTCTGGCGACGTTAGGCCGTCTCTGAGCCTTCTTCGCTTGTTTACCCTGAACCAATGTGGGGTTTTCTTAACGGTGATATAGCGGGATCTCTGTTTAAAAAGTGTCACCCCTCCTCTATTGCTTCAGTCTGGCTGAAGGTATTGGGGAGACTGTGTAATGGAGGGTTTTGTCCAGAAAAGAACGGCAAGAAGAGGGATTCCACATGGAGTGTGACGATCAGAGTTGGAGTCTTGGGTTGGATTTGTGTGGGAGATGAGAGTCTGGTCAAGTGCTCGACCACCAAAGACGGCACTGCTTGTTTTTTTTGGCCTGTGCTGACATCACTGTGCTGCATGACCTCTAGTGACCTGCCCCCCCTCCCCCCTCTGCTCTCTCCCCTGCCCAGAAAGCTTGCATGCCCCCCCCCCCCCCCGCTCCCCCTCAATAACTGCCTGTTGAGTGGCTTTTCTCTGTACTTTGGCTGACCGTGTGTGTGTGTGTGTGTGTGTGTGTGTGTGTGCGTGTGTGTGCGCGCGCATGTGTGTTTTTATTAGTATCTCTTGGCGGAGAAGCCAGATAATCATAATCATATTACTGTATGCTCTGATGTCATGTTGGGATGTTCTTTTTCTAAAACTTTTCCCACTCTGTTCTTTCCCCTCTTCATCCTCCTTCCTTCACGCTTCACACAATCGGTTCAAATTGCTGTATTATTTAATTCTTTGCATTGTTTATTTTTCTCTCATCTTTTGCCCACTCCCTTTTTCCTTTTCTGCCTTTTATGTATTTGTGTGTTTTTTCCTTGTGCTCTCTCCCTATCTCTTTATCTCTCTTGCTTTCTCTCTCTCTCTCTCTCTCTCTCTCTCTCTCAATCCTTCTTCCCTCTCTCTCATACTCCCACACCATATCATCAACCCATTCCCAGACTGCACAGGCAAGTAAAGTCTTACTGGAGCCAGAGACTCGCTCTCCCCTGCCTTCCTCCTCCTCCTCTTCCTCTCCGCACCCTCAGGGGATGCCCCCAGGCTCGCCGAAGGCCAAGGGCTCACCGAAGCCCCCCAGCTCACTGAAGGCCAAGGGCTCACCGAAGCCCCCCAGCTCACTGAAGGCCAAGGGCTCGCTGAAGCCTCCTGGCAAAGATGGCCCTCGCACCAGCTCTGCTCCTGTCCCTCTTGCCGTTCCGGCTCCAGTGGCCGCTCCAGGTCCAGCTGCAGCTCCAGGTCTTCCAGGTCTTCCAGCGGATCCAGGTCTTCCAGCGGATCCAGCTCAGGGTGGCAGGTCACGGCAGGGCAGTGCCAGTGCCGGTGGGGGCGGCACCTCCAGCCCTGCCGACAAACGGCGACCCCATCACAGCACCAAGCGGGCGTCCTCACACTCCCACACACACACAAACACACACTCCCACAAGCCCGCCAACGGAGTGGCGTCTGCCCTGTCCACCCCACAGCAGGCCGCCCCGTCCTCCTCCTCTTCCTCCTCCTCAACCTCCTCGTCTACGGGGCGCAAGCGCAGCAGCAGTAATGGCAGTCACCACCGCAGGGACGGCAGGTACACCTCACAGCACTGACGGGTGGAGGGTGGCACAGCGCAGGACTGGCAACGGTGGCACAGAGGGTACAACACTGGCAGTGCTCATCTGGTCTTGGACCATGTGCGTCTCCTGCCTGACTGTCTCAAGCACTTATTTATTCCTCAAGGGGGCGCCCTTCTGGAACGTTCTCTCTGCAGAGCCTTGGTCTCCATGGAGATTTCAGTTATTTATATCACAATATTGAACTTTCCTGGTGATGCACTTGATGACTCTCTTCCTGCTCCGATGTGATCTTGTGTTTCTCCTGCAAAGCATGCTGGGAACCTGGATGTACTCCTGGTCTTCTCCGGGCGCATGGAACCCTGGAGCCGAAGGTGTGGAGGAGAGGCTGCTGGAGGAAAGACTGTGCAAAGCACAAGCCTGGTGTCTGGAGTAAAGGTGATCTCCCTGTGGCCACCTTTAACCATATCTCTGTTATGTTTTATTGATTTGTAATTGATACAGACTCCAGAACAGGGAACACCAAAAAATTGAATAGATACACAAACACACAGCCCATGTCGGGCTTTAACTGACAGTTGAGAACAGCAATAAGTGAACAGTGTTATGACACTACTCTGCAGGGTAAACCATATCTGTTAGGCCACAGGAACAAAACAAACATACAAATAAACAAATGTATGTTGACAGATGACTTCTGAAGGGCCTGGGCAACCTCATGCTTCAGCCTAAACAAGGTCTGACTGTCATCTTTATGCAAATCTACATCATGATCATTGCATGCATGGATGGATATAGAACATCAGCTGTGGCTTGTCATACCATCCTCTCCAACATTAGTGACACGTGTTTGAGTGCATGGGACTGAACAAAGGCTTGTTATTTGTAGAATACAAAGCTGTGTTTGAATATCTGCACTGAACTACCTTCGATCTCCCAATCTTCCATGCGTGAGGACTGGCCACTGCTGTTTCCTCACCTGGTCTTGGTGCACCCAGACCAAAAGTCTTCAAACTCGCACTAAGATGTGCTTTTGTGTCGTTAGACACGCACTCCTCTCTCTCTGCTTCCCCTTTCCTCTTAACAGGAAGTGATGTATATTGTTCAGACCCCCCCCCCCCCCAGAGCCCCCCAGGAAGATATTTCCTCTGAAACACTTACCCATGAAGCTCTTAAATGATCCTCGTACAGCAATACTAAATATGAGACCTTTTTGTTTTGTTCTTGTCCCTCACTTAACCTGACAAATCACACTTGTACATTTTTTGGTGGCCGCACACCATTACAAAGTTGTTAAAGTATGTAGATGGGGGAGGGGGGGGGGGGCACTATATGGACTAAAATGACAGTCTGGGGCTCCATTCTTCTGTATGCCACTTGTATGACTTTTTGCCCGAAGCGTTTGCCCACAATTCCCTTTCAGCCTCAGCAGTATTTTGCACAGGGAAATGCAATGAACCAACTGGATGACTTGACTGTAGTGGGACCTTTTTAGAGTATGTACTCTGTGAATTCTAGTGCACTGCTTCATGTCGAGCTCGTCACCTTGATCTCCAACGTAGACGTGTAAAGTCAGTCACACACACACCACACTCTCGCAAGTGTACTTTTTTTGTCCTTGTCTTTTGCCTGCCATGTTCGTCTTCTAAAAACATATGATTGTGAGTGCATTTCAGGAATGCCCCCAACCCTCCCCCCACACTTTTTTTGTTCATAGTTTCCTAAAGGGCTTGTCAACCATATCAGTGGTTCTCAAAATAAAATTGAAAAAAAATAAAAAAACTGATGTTTTTCGTGGTTATGAAAAATTTGAATAAGGAGAACTGTTTTGGGGTAGTGAGAAGCAATGAGGCTATTCTAGACGACGTCATGCGCTCAGTGTGTGACCGAGAAGATTAACCACGGCACTTTTTCTTTGAATTTGGTCTGTGTCCCAAATGGCATCCTGCCGTCGTCGCCTACAGCACATATTTGCAATGTAAAAATGCTGAATTGAAGTGCTGAATTGGCAACGTTATTATAGTGTGATCTGTGGGTCACCACTAGAGGGCGGTATTTCCAACCAAATACAGGGTAGCAGCTCCTCTGTGGTCACATCTCCTGGGTGAGCTGTGGAAAACCGGAGGAGCTCAGAGGGGGTGAACACGTCAGAGTGGATCTGTTCTGCCTGAGACTTACCTTCTGCCTCGCTTCAAACGATTAGCGAGTTGTCTAGGCTATAGAAGAAGAAGCGAAACCAGTGCAAGTAACATTTTACACCAGACATGTAAATCCACTTAACTTTCCTCAACTGTCTTTAACGTAATTCTATAATACCTCTGGTTACACTGATTTTCATAAAGCATCTGGGAAAATGTATGTTAGTGGTGTGGTGTCTGGTCATCATAAAGGATATGAGTGTGTGTATATGATATATGAGTGTGTTTCACAAAAATTTCCTTTGCTTTCTCAAAAAAGTCTATTTCTGCAGATTTTGATTTGCAGTCTGCTGTGGCCATAGATTACCATCATAGCTTTTCCCCTCGTTTAGTCTGTCTGCAGCTGCATTTGGAGAAATGAGTTCCCTCTTTCTTTTTTTTTTGTTACTGAAAATGTCCTTGGGTATTGTATGGAGATGCAGACATGCTTTTGCAATTATATCATTAGTGCTGTGAAACGGCAGTGAAATTAGCTGAAACTGAAACCGCCGTGTTCCCCTGAATGCCAGTAGCAGAGTCTGGCTTGACTGAAAGAAAGACCCACTTTTTCCCCCCCTAGCTTTCAGACACGAGGCGTTCAGTCGTTTTAAAATCAACACCTCAGCTCTTTAAACAAAGTAATTATGTGTGTTTTATCCACGATTGGAGTCATACATCAGGTTGAAATAGTCTTAAGTTTTCTTTAAAACAGGACCTTTTCAGGTTTGGTGGTTTGGGTTTTTGATAGATTTGACATAAAATTTTGATCTCGGAAAATGAAAAGGAAAGAAAGAAATGACAATTTTCAAAAAGAAGTGGAAAGGGTGCACGGAGAGGCTATGGGGTCTGGCTCCCTGAAGGGAAGTTCAAGGAACGCTGAAAGTGAGCACATTTTTTTTGCTCTCCTATGCAGACAGGTTTTGGCCTGTTCCTTAAATCGAGTTAAGGCTCTCCTGAGTGTGCAGTGAGGGGTAACACTGGGCACGGGCCACATGTGCAATACGACCCGCAACAACACACTTACACTCCTCTCCACAGACTACACACACACACACACACACTCTGACAGTCACCCATACACAGTCATATACACATATACAGATTACACATGCAGAAGGGCACACACACATACAGACTTCCACACACACACAAGCACGTATGGTAATGTGTGTATTGCAGCCATTATGGGGTTATGAGGCTTGGATGAGAGAGGCAGTGATGCATGCCATGGTGTCCTCTAGAGAGTGAGGATGACGTTAAACCTTCCGTCGCTCACACGCACACACACACACACACACACACAGCTGGCTTGGAGGAATAGCCATACAAGGAGCACGATCCAAAAGTGTGTTTCTCTCTGTCTCCTTCTCCTTTTTTTTAATGCTGTATACATATGGATCTTCTCCTTCTCCTCCCAGACATTCATGTTTGTCTGTCTGTCTGTATCTGACACACGTCTGTGAATGTTTGTACGCTGGGATAACTCTAAGGAGTGTGTCGGTGTTAATGAGCGTGCGTGTGTGTGTGTGTGTGTGTGTGTGTGTGTGTGTGTGTGTGTGTGTGTGTGTGTGTGTGTGTGTGTGTGTGTGTGTGTGTGTGTGTGTGTGTGTGTGTGTGTGTGTGTGTGTGTGTGTGTGTGTGTGGTGTCTGATCAGACACAGGGAGATCCCCGACCCTGTGGGTTGAAGAGGTGCATATTTGTCTGGGTACACTCTTCGGATTGGTGCCAAACTGTAGGCCAGAACTGATCTGAAGTCAGCTGAGGTACGTCTAGATTCGGCAAACAGAGGGGAATGTCCAAGACGAACGCATTTTCGTTGAACTTTTAAAATTGGACTTTTTTGTGTATACATTCCACTCAATTTCAACGATAACCCTTAGTCCAGCGTCCATATTTGTTCGCCGAGAACTTCCTCTTCAGACTGTTTGTGTGTTTTCGCAAACATTCACAGTGAAAATGTTTGTGAATATTTGCCTTTGTTTGCTAATTTGAATGTGCCGCTGATGTGCTCAATGTGAGGCCAATCTTCACTGCCATTGACTGTAAGCTGTACGCTGGCTGGCGGAGCTCACAGCGGCACGGCCGTGCCAGGACTTGTCAGGAGGCATGCCAGGTTTCTTTTAGCCTTTTGAGGCGATGCACTTGAAGGCTATGTTTGTGTATTTATATGAGTTGGAACCGATGTGTATATTAACGTGGCCATGCAAACTGTGATTCTGAAGCAAGAATGAAAGCTGTTACCACAGTTGTCTAACCGCTGAAATCAAAAGAACAAATCAAAACCCCTTTTGCACGTCACAATTTATTAAGACACGACTCTGACCCATAATGAAAGACACATTGGATAGGAAGAATGATCAGATTACAATCATCACCCCAGGATTCCTCTTGGTTTTGGACTTTATTTTATAAGGAACCTGACTATTTAGTGGGGTATATGATGTCTTATATGGAACCTGACTACTTAGTGGCGTATATGATGTCTTATAAGGAACCTCACTGTATAGTGGGTTATATGATGTCTTATAAGGAACCTGACTATATAGTGGGGTATATGATGTGGGGTAAATGCGGTGTGTGTGCTGTCGACCTCTCAGGGTAGATGTGGCTCAAGTGCTTCACTTCCTGTGTGGGAACAGTCTGAGCCTCCAGTACCCGGCTGACTGGAGTGTCAGTGGCCAGTGTTCAGTGGACCCATCCCTCTCTCTCTCTGTCTCTGTTTCTCTCCTGGTCTCTCTGTCTCTGTGTCTCTCCTTGTCTCTCTCTTTGTCTGTCTGCGTGTCTGCAAGTCTCTCCATGTCTTTTTTTCTCTGTTTCTCACACCTTATGTCTGGGTTTGGAAATGCCATCCATCTCTCCTTCTTCTCTCTCTCTCTCTCTCTCTCTCTCTCTCGGTTTATCTGTCTGTCTGTCTCCTTTTGTCTTTCTCCTTTCTGTCTCATTATCTCAACCCTTTTCACTGTCTTTCTGTCTCTTTTTGACTCTCTGTCTGCCTCTCTTTCGCTGTATGTCCCTCTCTCTGTCTGTCTCTCTCTCTCTGTCTGTCCCACTCTCTGTCTGCCTGCCTCTCTTTTGCTGTCTGTCCCTCTCTCTCTCTCTCTGTCTGCCTCTCTTTCTTTGTCTGTCCGTCTCTCTCTGTGTCTGTCCCTCTCTCTCTCTATCTGCCTCTCTTTAGCTGTCTGTCCCTCTCTGTGTCTCTCTCTCTTTCTCTCAAGGCCGTCCTTATGCCCTATTTTTACGGCGTCCTCAGTCATCTGCTTGGCCGCCTGGCTTCTCCACTCTCTCTTCTCCACTCCTCTTCTCCAGCTGCCTGGGTCTGGACACAAATAGGAAACGGCTGCTTCAGCTTCAGCCTCAGCTTCACCCTTGGCCCTCCACTTCACTCCTTCTCCCTTGGTTTTGTTATGGTGCATATGCTGGCTTTTCTATGGCAGTAGCAGAGATGCCATATTTCATGTTGACAGTCCTGCACAAGCACAAATATACACACACACACACACACACACACACACACACACACACACACACACACAGAGACAGACACACACACACACACACGCACAGATCAGTTTCCATGTGCAGAGTAAATGTTGGGAGAGTAACTGAAAACTTCTCTCACTTGGAGCAGAGATGGAAATCCCATCAGTGGATCATCACACTGAGTGTTTCCTTCAAGCAGACTTCTCCAGGAGTTCAACCCTCAACCCTGTCCACTGTAAGACGCCAGGCGGAGAGGCCACACTCACACTGCAGACTTCTCCAAGAGTTCAACCCGCACTCACACTGTCTGGATGCTCTGGATGACCCCATGGTCTGGATGACCCCATGGTCTGGCCTCAGAGAGGTAGATACTCTGCATCAGACAAGGGGTGGCAATTATTATTGGTTGAGTTGACCAAATACACAACGCACCAACTACAGAAGTCCTGGCACTGGTTGTCCAATAGATGTTAAATTACAGGATTTGAGTTAGGTTCAGGTAGATATTGTACTTTATTATGGATTCTAAGAGTTTTAAGAATGCCTGGCCTACATTACTCAAATTACTTTAATTACTCTGCAAAAAATACTCAGCGCTTAACCTGAGCACCGTAAGTGATGCATTTCCTGCAAAATCCCAATGACAATAACTTGTGAGTGTGTGTGTGTGTGTGTGAATGAATAGTCTTGAGAGAGAGATGTGCCCATTATCATTTCTGTGTACATATTTACTCTCAATGACTGAAGTTACCTGAACATGTGTGCATAGTGCGGGTGTTCCAGCCAGCCCATGTGTGTGTGCCTTGGGTGTGTGCGCAAATGACTTATCTGTTTGGCGCTATCTCTGTGCGTGTGTGTGTCCGTGTGCGTATGCCTTCTTACTAATGTATGGGATTCCTGTTGCTTCATTTGAATGTGCTCAAGCTGTTTGTTCAGCTGCGTCTCAACTCGCCACACTTGTTCCCTCTCTCTCGCACACACACACACCCACACTTGTGCACACACAGAGAAACTCGCACGCAGTACAGCACTACAGTAAAGAATCCCCAGTGTCAACCCCTGCATACACCCCCCCCCCCCCCAAGAAAGAATCCACTCACAGTGACTGATGACATCCACACTGAACAGCTCTGCAACTAATCAGGCCAGACCCCCCCCCCCCCTCACCCCAGTGTGCATTAAAGAGAGATAAGTGGTTGGTTTTCCTGTGCTGGTGTTTTCACTGGCCTTGTAAATATCTGGTGGCAGGCTGTTTTGACAGAATACTGATGGAAAGTGTGATGAGGAGAGGCCTCAGGACACGTGCAGAGAGAGGGGGAGGGAGGGAGGGAATGAGGGAGGGGATAAAGTATTAAAGGGGAGAGGGGGAGGAGGAGAAGAAGAAGAAGAAGAATAGTGTTTAGGGGAGAGGAGGAGAAGATGACATTTTGTGTGTGTGGAAGGGGGGAAGGGAGGGGAGAGACGGAAAAGGGAGTAGTGGTATAAGCTACTGGATGTCCTAAATTTCCCTCGGGATAAATAAAGTATCCATCTAAACTATCTATCTATCTAAAAAGGGGGGGGGGAGAGAGGGAATGGATAGGGAGTGTTAAAGCGCAGAGAAGAAAACGAGAAGAATGTGATGATGATACAAAACTTCATCATCATCATCATCATCATCAGGAAAGACCTAAAGAGGGGAGAGTTGTAATGAAGAGGAGGCTGAATGTTTGAAGGTGCGGGAAGGACTAGTTGATGAGGAGCAAGAGGAGAGGGGTGTGAAGGACAGTGAGGACTAGTTGATGAGGAGCAAGAGGAGAGGGGTGTGAAGGAGAGTGAGGACTAGTTGATGAGGAGCAAGAGGAGAGGGGTGTGAAGGACAGTGGTGAAGGGGGAGAAAAGGAGAGAGGAGGAAGGAGGTTTTAAAGGACCAGCAGAGGAAAAGAGTCAAGAGTTACAGGAAGGAGTGGCTGGGGTGGACACAGGAGGAGAGGAGAGGGGAGAGGGGAGAGGGGAGAAAGAGTCAAAGATGGTGAAAGAGATTAGTGGAGGAAAAGAGTCAAGCTGTAAAGGGAGGAGTGTTATGAGGGGAGAGGAGAGAAGAGAAGAGCGGAGGAGTTTAAAGAGGTATGGTGAGTAGAGCCCAGTTAAAAAAAGAGAAAGAATATGGTGGTTGTAGAAAGGAGAGGAGTGAAGCAATTAGGAGAGGATATTTGTGGAGGGAGAGAGAGAGAGAAGCGATGAGAAGGGGAGAGGAGAGGAGAGTGTGGCTGAAAGAGAGAGGGAAGGTGCTGATAGTGGAAGAAAGTGAAGGCTATTAGGAGAGGATGAATGACGATGGAGGGAGTGCGGTGTGGAGAGAACAGAGCATAAAACATGTGGTCACGCAGGAGGAGGAGAAGAGGAGAAATATGACAGGACTGGGGGAAGGAGGTGTAGAGATTAAGAGAGGATTAATCAAGAGGTGTTGGTGAAGGGAAACTAGTCATGTGTGTTAAATGAAAACAGATTCATAAGTTTCATATGACTTTATCTAACAGCGCAACGCCATGCTGAAGACTTCTGCCTTAGCTGACAGGAGCTGTATCATAGTTATTGTCATGACTAACTATTTTTAGCTAGTTTTGTTTAAAGTTTTCTTTTCATGTTATGGGGATGACAACAGGGAATTAGGCAAAAGGCAATTAGGGAAAGAGGGTGCTTAAAGATAAAGTAGGTGATTCTGGCGAAAGGATGTTGATAATTGAGCACAGCTAATCCCTTCTGTGCTCCTGAAGCCACGTGTTGATAGGCTGGAATTGTTTATGACTCGGCCCTAGCCAGCTATATTTGTTTGTATGTTTGTTGGGCATTTTTTTTTTACAGCACCAGGACTGTGTATGAACACACACACACTGAATGGAAGCCAGAGGAGTAAATTAAAGCAAATTCTAATCCTAGAATTTGACCAGAAGTGTATTGTGTTAGAATCACAGACTGCAGGGGGAATGCATGGGGGAGATGTGGAGGGAGAAGGGCGAAGAGGACGTGTGTGTGTGTGTGCAAATGATTTATCTGACTTACCTATTTTCCTGTGTGTGTGTGTGTGTGTGTGTGTGTGTGTGTGTGTGCCCAGCCAGATGCTGACTGTGAAACAGAGCAGCCCCAGATCCAGCCGTGCAGGGCCAGGTCTGGTCCACAGTCAGCTGCTCTGGAGGGGAGGGAGGGCGAAAGTCTGAAACAGGAGAGGGACAGAGGTTCCGCACAGGAAATGAGGCGTGAGCTGAGAGAACCCCGAGGCTGAGCCTGGTGGCCCGAAGTGTGTGTGTGTGTGTGTGTGTGTGTGTGTGTGTGTACATAAGTGTGTGTTTGTCTGTGTGTGTGTACATAAGTGTGTGTTTGTCTTTGTGTGTGTGTGTGTGTACATAAGTGCGTGTTTGTCTCTGTGTGTGTGTGTATTTGGGGGGGGGGGGGGGCGAGCGAGCATCAGGTCTTTTCCGCCTCTGCTGCTCCACCCACACCCTGTGATTAGTGCCCCCCCCGCTACTTGGGCTGGGCCAGGATGGCTGAGAGACTAACCAGCCTCAGCCTCAGCCTCAGCCTCACGCCCTGCGGTGGTTGTGGAGACCAGAGGTGCTCCTGGAATGAAGCCCTTGCCACCACCTCACATCCGCTTCCTCCACACCTTCTCTTCCAACACTCAATGTGTTTTTACTCCTACATTCGCTCTCTTTCTCTCTCTCTCTCTCTCTCCCTCCCTCTCTCTCTCTCTTTCTCTCTCCCTCTCTCTTTCAACTGTACTCTGTTTTTACTTAATGTGTGTTTCTACCTCCATTCACTCCTTTCTCTAACTCTTTTTTTACTCTACTGTCACTAAATGTGTTTATTCCTATATTCCCCTCTGTTGCTTCTCTCTCTGTCTCTCATTCAACTCTCTCTCTTTCTCTCTCTCTCATTAGCTCTCTCTCATTCACTCTCTCTCTCATTCACTCTTTCTCTCTCTCTCATTCACTCTCTCTTTCTCTCTCTCTCACTGCTCATTTAGTTATTTGCATTAGGGATGTAAATCATACGTCTGCACCACACATCAGCATGGATGTAAACGTGTGTGTGTGTGTGTGTGTGTGTTTGTGTGCCCACGTGTCTACACATCACATCCACACATGCTTTCCATTCTTCTCTATACAGTTTTTGCAAACCCCCTTCATGTTTTTAAACCACACCAGACCTTCACCTCCTTTTCTCTTATTTTTCTTTTCCCCTCTCTATCTCCCTCCCTCTCTCTTTTTCTCGACGGGGAGTCTGACATTTTGGCACAGGTCCCGGCTCTCGTGATGATTCCATGGAAATGTGTGCATCTATGGCCCCTGTGCCTCCGTGGCCCCTGTGCCTCCGTGTCCCCTGTGCCTCTGTGCCTCTGATGAGTGAGTGCAGGGTGGCGACGCAGAGTGATGGAAATGTGTGTGTGTGTGTGTGTGTGTGTGTGTGTGTGTGTGTGTGTGTGTGTGTGTGAGAGCCCCTGTGATGAGCGCTCTACAGAGTGATGGAAGTGTGTGTGTGTGTGTGTGTGTGTGTGTGTGTGTGTGTGTGTGTGAACCCCTGTGATGAGCGCTCTACAGAGTGATGGAAGTGTGTGTGTGTGTGAGCCCCTGTGATGAGCGATCTACAGAGTGGTGTGTGTGTGATAGTGCAGTGTGAGTATGTCTGTATGTGGAAGGCAAGTTGTGTATGTATGTATGTGTGTGTGTGTGTGTGTGTGTGTGTGTGTTGGCCAGGAAGGTGTGAGTGCATTTGTTTATTTGGGAGGAAGTGGGGAGTGTACATGTGTTCTTGTGTGTGTGGCTAAGGTTTGTGCGTGTGTGTGTATTGCATGAGTGTGTGAGGAAGGGGTGTTTGGCAGTTCACTTGCTTCAAGGAAATGTACAACAGCTACTTCAGCGAGAGCTAGTACTCATGTACCCAGTGAGTGTCTGTAGTAATGATATCATATAGAATATATATATATATATATATATTCTTTAAACTGTTCTTTGTTTTTTTTTTAGTGTTACAGGAGACATGGGTTTACCTGAAATGATATACAGATTTGGTACATTTCAGAGACACAAACTTCTTTGACATCTCAATTCAGAGCTCTTCGTCTCTTCTCTCAGATTTGTCTCTCCCTCGGACATCTCCAGTGTGTGTCGGAAGATTTGCTTTTTGGAGACGTTGAGTCCCATGGGGACCCAGTGGAGAGGATTTTTGGAAGTGTATTTTTCACCCAGAAGGCCTCAGAATACCGGTATTCCTTGTAGGGCGATGTGTTCTTGCCTCCAGACAGTAATTTGGAGAGAGGGAGAGGGAAATGGAGAGAGGCGATTAAAGGTTGCCTCTTCTCTCCTCTCTCTTCTCTTCCCCTCTTCTCTCGTCTCTTCCTCTCTTCTCTTCCCTGTCATGGTTATTCATGGCCATTTCTTTTTTTTTCAAATTTAGACATTGTGGCTGCTTTCACCGAGCTAAAAGACTTGGCCATTAAAGTCTGACCACATTTTGAACTCCCACTCACGGATAAACAGTATGCCTCACGACTGCTATGTAGGGTCTGATTGCTACCATGGCACCACAGTCTCCTGTAACTCCCCACGAGATGACAAAACTGGGGAAAAAAGGGAATAGAAATGGAGTTCCCAGAGGAATTCCGGAAGCATATTTTGTACTTAGACAGGGTCTGGATATCACTATTCCTTGTAAAGCAATTAGGAGATCTTCAGTGGCAACTGTAATATGATTGAGAGATTATCTTTCAGGTCTGATTTTATACTTTGTGATTTCTGCTCATACAAAGCTAGAAAACTTGGCCACTTTGAACTCTGGATACTCACACAGATAGCAATATTTCAGAGGTGTGGTGTACAGTGTCCAACGTCTTTCAGGGCACGTCTTTCTGCAATAACTCCTGAAGAAAAAGGAGCAGGGCTAAGATCTGGACCAGTCAGCTGGTATCACTTAGGCTGAGCTCAGTAATGCCTCACACTGGGGAGCCCACCTACCCGCTCCCCTGGCTCCAGAGGCCTACGGGGGTCGCAGCTTCCTGATGGGACACTTCTGGGAAAGCGCTTTATTTGATCTGCTCCCCATAGTCCGGCCTGGCAACACGAACGCCTTTGTTCCCCCACCATTGGTTAGAGAATGAGCCACGGTTCATTAGAGGAACAATGGGCTTTAGTCATATGCGCTTGGGAAGGTGGGCTGCTGTGTGTGTGTGTGTGTGTGTGTGTGTGTGTGTGTGTGTGTGGGGGGGGGGGGGGGGGGGAGGGGTGTTTGTGCTGAACAAAGACTTTGGTTTATCGGGTCGTCACAACACCATGTTGAGCGCTTAATTATGGCTCTTGTGTGTGTTTCTGTGTGTGTATCAGAACGAGTTAAGGGTGGGGTGTACACGTTCTCCGTGGTTACTGGTGACACACACATAAAAGCAAGGCCAGGACCGACACAGCATTAAGCAGGTTCAACTCCTCTGGTAAAAGAATTAAACCAGTCACTACATCATTAGGGATATTTACATGTATTCATTTAACAGATGCTTTTAAGAGAGGGTTAATGGACAACACAGCATTTGGGTAGAGGAAAATAATGCATGCTGAAGTGGTGGCCTTGAGGCGTTATCTCCTGCGGCCAGAGTGCCATGAAGACCATCGTCCTCATCGCCTTATCAGTTAAGTCAGTCAAGTTATTAGCAGATATGATTTCAGCGTTTTCAGCCCTCAATGGGAAAACCATTTCATCAGTCTGTGTCCTCCCTGGAAATCACACTGTTGGCCTGGGACAGCTCTCACACGTCGCTCTGAGCTACAGAAACCCCATAGTGTGTAGGGGTGCTTGATTGCAGTGTTTGTGTTGGACGGACAATTAGTATGATAGGGTGTGTATGATGAGGGGAAAAGGCTGTGTAAGACACTGAGATGATATGAGATCCTCTCCTCCCACGTCGCCTGTCAGGGCAGAGAGGAGTGGAGCGGCAGTCTGCGAGGCCCGGAGGGAGCCGCGGGAGCGTGGTGAAAGATGGAGGAGAGGAGAGGAGAGGAGAGGAGCGCATGTTTAAGTTTGTCATTTTATTGTCCTTATTTATAGCTCTTTTTTGGTCTAGTCTTTGGCCTGAGCTGAAGTGCAGATGCACACAGTCAGCCCATTGAGAGCAACACAAGATGCGACTAACACAACACAGACGATGGATTGGAGCTCCGTCCCAATGCCAGGGGACCTCGGCGCTACTCAGAACTTCGAGGGTTAGATAGGGACAGCCGTGGCGGAAAGCAGCTTTTATGAGCGTGGAATAAATCTTTGGGAAGTAAATTTAAGAAAAGCATGAAATGGAATCCTGAAATGTTCAAAGGATGAAATGGAAGATTGCTCCCGAAGCAGTTATAAACCATTTCCTTCAAAATCTACTAAATTATCGTGTAACAGCAGTTGGTGTGAGGGTCTGAGATATTCTGATATCCCGACTGCATGGCTGAGAGTGTTGTAAGAGGTGGATGATAGATGGAGGTATAGAGTGGGGGAGTGGGGGAGATTATAGGCCTTTAATGGGGGCTTGTTGCCCTGCAGGGGTTAGACCACCCTTGATAAACCGCATTTTCCATTTTAATCCAAACACCTTAATGTGAGTTACAGCAGTGTGTGTGTTTCAGTGTACAAAAAAAAAGCTTAGCTTCGCTTATCTTAGCCTCAGTATTGTAATGGTTAACTAGATGTGAACATGTGGAAACTCACACAACAGGGAGGTGAACGCTGGAGGGCGGCCACGTAGGCCTTAGATGTGCCATACGTTATCGTGGGTAATGGTGTCTGCCAAATGCATGAATAAATATAAATCTCGCTTGAATCTCATATTTACAAACTCAGTGTGACCATTCTTTTCTCAGTGCGTGAAAATAAAAGACCCGTGAACATCCTGAGTAAATAAATAAAAGTTCCACAAGACTCAAAGGTTATGCCATGTGGTTGTTTCATGAGGGTTTGGGGGGGTGTTTCGTGTCATTTCATGTTTGTTCAGTTAATCTTGCTCAGCGGACGCAACAGACGCCGTACTCCTCCGTTCTGTCTGTCTGAGTTTGTTTTGATGGCCAATCATCCGTGACAAAACGGCAACAATACACATTTCACTCCTGAAGTGGGGGAAGATCCATGACATAAGAGAACGATAAACTTTTTATTGCACCGAGTTGATTTAAGGCTCATCCACTTGTGTTATTTGTACCAGACCTCTCCATCATGTTTGCTCAAGCCTGGAAGAACATCCTTCTCTCTAACTGCCTCGCTCATAAATGTTCTGATCAATGTGCATCTCCAATCAAAGGGTCTGAGAGCATAACCACCCCCTTTTCTTTCAGGCAGTAGCACTGATTTACTTAAGATACAGGTGCTTTGAGAAGGCAGGGATCACTCGATGTTTGAGAGTGATAAGTCAGCATGGAGAAGGAGTGTTACGGTGAGCAGATATACCCTTTTATGATATCGGGCTCGGGGTTGGTCAGACTTCAAAGGGCTGCAACATGTTGGGGCGATGATGCATTCAGCTAAGCGGGACTTCAAACGCAAGGGCCACGGTAAATTTATACAGCCATAAAAGCAGGAGTTCTGGCTGCCGGCGGCGCAAAACCCTCTCCCCCCCAACTGTTTGACATCTGGGCTCAATCTTTGACGTCGTGTATAATAGGGAACACAGGGAGGATTTGTTTCCCCTTAAACCAGATAGGCAGGGGGCCTGCAGGTAGGCTGTTATTGCTCTGGGCGCCCTGGAAGCCATCAAGGATGAGCAGGAGAGAGAAGTGAGAGAGTTTTGTGGAGAGCTTTTTTTGGGGTTGAAGGTACAGTCCGCGATGCTGGTGAAAGGTTGTTGATATTTGAGTACAACAGCCAATCGAATTACATCATTCACACATCATTTACAGAGCCAGGACTGTGCACGCACACCAGAATTTTTTTTTAACACACACACACAGATCGGACTGCTAGAGGGCCGTGAAGAGAAATTAACTGAATTTGACAAAAACAGCTCTGGATTATAATCGCGGACTTACCTTTAACTGTGCCCCCAGCCATTGCCAAACACATGGTTTTCACTTTCACTGGATTCACGTTGTGTTGGCTTCTCACAGTTGTGTTGGCTTCTCACAAGCAGTGGTGTACACCACAGTAGCAGTATGTGAGTTTTGGTATTCGCTTGGTGTAACTCAAGCTGGCCTTGATCGTAAAGCGAACACTCAGGTGCTCACAAGCTTTTGGCATGCAAGCATCCTCCACTTCCTGGTCAGGTGCATGATTTAGCTTGCCTAGCAGTCATTGTAAACAGACACACTCAGGTAAAATCATTAAACCCAGGTGAAAGTTTCTCTGAGCTATCTGTGAAGATCAGGTGTACTTAAAAAAAACATAACCATAACCTTTAACCTGAAAGGGCACTTGACACCTGGGTGGTTGTTGGTCCAGCACACACGTTGGAAGAAAATGCCTCTCTACTGGGCCAGAATTGATCCGTCAGCCTGTGATTTAATGCCTCCTGGAAAATACTCTCATGGAAGACTGAGGGATACACTTTGGCCCGGGGGAAGAAGAAAATCTGGTTCCAGGAATATGAATGCGTAAGGGATCAGATGATTTTCTTGAGCTTTTGATTTAAAGCGTCTTTTGGATCTCTCAGATTTTGGGAGGGCCATGGATTGGATCCACTTGTTATGACAAAAGGAATGGAGGTGACTTCTGAACGTTTGATGGCAGTTTGTGAGTCACTCACTTCCTTGTCCACACACTCGATGCTAAGTAGCTGTCAGTTGTTTCATATCACTTTAACTGTAGGCAGTGGCGTTGGAAGGAGTTTGACATTGGGGGAGGTCAAACTGGGTGGTGTTGATAATATAATATGACGTTCAAAACCTACCCGACTGATATAGTCTAGTCTACAGTTGCAAGTTTGGAATACAATCATGATTGAATCAAAATGATTCTAATTTGAAGCAATCAGAAGTTTGTCAAATTGAAGCTACAGTTTTGTTGGATATGGTATCATGAGGAAAACGTTATCTCACAACCCTGTGAAAGCAGGGATCAGCATAGCCCCGGTGTTATGGTCGAGCCTAGAATGATGATCTATTTATTTATTCATTTATGTGTTTTGTTTTGTAGCGAGACAAATCATTTTGGGTGCTGGGGGTGTCACCCCCGTTCAAATGTTTGTACCATTACAATGATTGAACTTTTCAAGCGTTTTGGGATTTAAAGGACATAGTTTGCATAATGCATAATTTACTACTTGGTCACGTTAAAGTCATAATTTTGGCATAACCAATTCTCAAGTAAGTTTTTGGTGCATTTTGGTTTGACAAGTGCTGAGAACATAGATGGGATTGAACATGATCCTACTTGTCACTATTACCATGAGCATAGCCTCACTACAAATGCACCAAATTGCAGAGATTAAACTACGGGGATTGTGTGGTGATAAAATGTTAAAACATACTAAAAACGGGTGGGATATCTGTAAATTAGTGACCAGTGGATATAAGCATCATACTGTTAGGACAATTATTGATTATGGTGGCATGACACTGTTAAACTGGTAAATGACTGTCATAATTCCTTATGACGGTGTATGACATCTGCCATGACATTTTAATAACGTGATTATAAAAGTTTTATGATGCAGTGTTCAATAGTTCAACAGTTACCCAATGCCTTAAACTTCCACTCCAAACTGATCCCAGTACAGTTGCATCACGGCCAACGAAGTATCCATTTGTACAATTTCTAACCTTTTGCCCCCTGCTTCTCCTAGAACTACCTGAAGAAGGTAATCTCATCATCTGAGCCCAGGGACACGCTCTTGGCATTCAACGCGTCAAAGCTTGCCAGGTGTCCTCAGTGGGAGAGGCTGAGTATTTCCCCCTTAAGCTACTGTTTCATCCTCCTCCTCCTGGTGGTCCGTGAGTGCTGCATGTGTCAACCTCCACCCCCCAGCCTCACACATCAACACTGTGTGAGTTCTGTAAACAATTGTAGTCCTCATCATTATCTCAATTAGAGACCAGAAAACAGTTAAGATATTATCGTTACTTATGTTTTTTTATTCTAAGGTGTGTTCTGATCTTAGTTGAAGGAACCTTGAAATTACTAACTACCTTTTTGAAGTCAAGCCCGATCGTCTAGATATCCAGAACATGTGGATTTTGGGCGTCCATCCCTCCTTCTGGCTGGCACTTTTGATCCTTAACTATAGTTACACTGCATCTCAACATTACAGGTATCAACTGTCTCGACCTGAAGTAACCCTGGTTAAGTGTGTTATTGTATATCTTCACTCTAATCTCCAGCTGTGAGCGAAACCACATATCTGTGGATGAGGTAGTAGGAGAGGAGCCGTGCCCAGACCAGCAGATAATTTCTCTCAGATGGTCGTCCATTTCACCAATGGCAAAAAAAGAAAACCCTCCCTTCTCTTCAAAGTGTCTGGCGGGGTTTGCACATGCTTCTCCGTATGTGCTCTTTGACAGCTTCTAAGAGAGAACGAGAGAAAGGCTTAACAGCTGTGACGGCCTAGCTCACACCTTCTGGCCCAGAGCCCGTCACAGTTTTGATGACCGCCCAGGGGGGGATTATTTTGATGTGGCAGCAGTGAAATCAATCCACCTGTTTGCGAGCACTTGTTTTTCCCCTGGGGGAGTTCGCTCAGCTATTGACATGAATAGGAAAGACGGAACAATGGGCGACCTTTTCAGGAAGAAAAACATGTGGCCTAATCATGTCATTGCTCCACATGAAAGGCCACTCCTTGCCAATCATATTAGCCTCTAATCATCCGTTGTATTTGTGTATTTGCGGTAAATTCTACTGTTGTTGTCCCATGTCGTCACGGTTATCGAGTAAACACGCTCCTCACCATAGACATATATATATACATCTATGCTCCTCACCATTTGATCCCCTTTGTTACGTCATAATGGCTCAAAAGTATCATTCCCCCCTCGAACAGCTGTCCCCTCGCTCCAACAATGCACCCCTGGTGTAAGATTACCTGTACATATTTTCTTGAAACATTCTTTAGTAGTCTCTGGGGTATCCGAGGAGGCTGAATGCAACTCAGAGAGCTGACGGGGAGTTTTCCTCCCTGATGTTTCTACCACTCGTCACTGAGTAAGACACAACAACATGGAGCTTCCTCTAGCAATCAGCGAATGCTAATGCCTGCTGGATTACCTGGCCTTGGCTCTTTGAGTGGTATGATTTGTGTTAGTAAATGGCCAAAGCTGGGAATAAAAAACCATTCAGGTATTTGTATGCAATAACCCTCCTCACGTCTCATGGTAGACCTTTGGAGGGTGCATCCTGTCCTCTGCAGCGTACGATGGGGAGGAGGAAGAGCGACTGCTTTTTCCTTTACACTACTCCACACGCACACACACATGTGCACACACACATACATGCACACACAGAGACACTGCTTTCCTCATCAGTGCAACAAGGATATGATTTATTTCCTCCTTGCCGAGAGAAGCAGGCCGTGTGTTTAGTGCAGGTATGCGACAAAAAGAAAAGAATTTGCATGCTGCTTTAACCGTGAGACATATTGTCTTGTGGCGTCACCTTTGCGTGCTTTCTTTGTCTTGTCGATGTGACCTTTATGCCAAGGATGACAGTCCACAAACAATCACTCGACAGGTTATGAATCTTGGAAATTTAGTTTCACTTAAAAAATACCTTTCACTATTGTTATATAACAACAGATGACTCAGTTATGGAAGAAAAGGCATTCTGTTTGTTGAGTAAGATGTGTGTTGTGTTGTTCCAAAGGCCTCCAAATCAATTCCCATGCTGTGGGAATGACTCTTGTGCAGGCACTTGCTATAGCCTACAGTATGTGATCCGATCTGGTACCACCACATCTGTTGTAGTTTATGAAATGGTGTTTGCAGCCATCAGACATACATGCTATTTGTAAGTATTAGTGCATGGGAAAATATTGCCGTATGAAATCTATCATCTCAATACATCTGACTGGGTCCAAAGCCAACAGTCTATTTCCTCATCCGCTTGGCAGTTGTAAGCAAAGGAGTATGAGAAAAAGATGTTTCATGAAAATGACAACAGTCATTCTCCCACAACGATAGAATTGCATACCAGCAAATCACCTTGGATAAAATCGTGAGATAAATGAGCCTTGAAAAAGACACTAGGTTCACTGTGACTGAGGACATTTGCAAAAGAACTTTCAGCTCATTAACCACCATCTCTGTTTTCCCACAGTCTTGCTCACCCCCTCCTGTGCTTCTGATATTGAGGCAGCTAGAGCAGGCGAGTTGATTTATTTCTCTGGCATGTTTCTCCATGCTAGCATCAGGCTTCTCCATGCTAGCATCATGCTTCTTTCATAAGTTACTCAAAAGGGACGCGCACACACACAGTGGACTACAGTGTGATTAGGCTAGTGCACTCAGCTGAGCACTGATTACTCTCTGTGAGAAGGTGAAATCTGCCTTCTCACCGTGGCACAAAAAAGGGCTTTTCACACATGTTGCTCTGCCAGAGACTAGGTCTCCCCTATTACAATGGTAGGGTCCGGGCTCCCCCACGCCAATGGGAATAATTGGACCAATTAAGCCCCATGGGCAGCCTATTTAAAGTGTGCCTCATTCTTAGCAGAGAGAAGCACTGGAAGAGAGAGGCTTGCGAATTTAAAGGACTTACCTGGTGTAAGGATAAGTCAGAATTGGGTATACGGTTTTTAGATGCGTGAACACTGCCTAGTTTTTGTTGCCTAGTTTTCGTGCTTAGCATGTGCCTAGTTGCCTAGTGTTTGTAAGTAACTTGAGTACTTTGTATGTCTTTGATTTATGTTCGTTCATTTTGTGTGCACTTGTTTGGGGTTGATGTAAAGAATTCCCCATGTAAATACATAAGAGATACAGTATATTTTATATGGAGCCGCCATCTCTTGCACTGTGTTCTTCCCAATGTGGGGTGGCCACTCGGTCCCTCACACCCTCCCTCTGCTCATCGGGCCTCTACTGACAAACTCCCAGGGAACCCCAAACAGATAGAGACTACCTATTTGACTGCAGAGAGTCCTTATCTGATGCAGATGCGCTCTGTTAGCCGATCAACATACCTTCAGTGAGTCATGTCTGTCAGCTAGCCAATGACTGTGGAACAAATCTAAGACAGTTCAGATTAAGATCAGTTGCCAGTCAGTTGCTATATGGAAGGGCTGCCTCTGTTTTTGTCTTTGCCTTCTCTTGTTTTATTTCCCCTGCTTTACAGGGACACAGCTCCAACAGAGTACTAGTATTAGCTCTAGTATTAGAACACAGCCGTTCTTCCCCTACGGCCAGATGCATTTGAGGAGAGATTAACCTGTAAAAATGCCCTTTAAAGGTGGCTTGAGGCACAGACGATACAATCTTATCGGAGCCTCCATCTTAAAGCAGCTGCAAGCACCATATCTGTGTGTGTGTGTGTGTGTGTGTGTGTGTGTTTCTGTCTGTCTCTCTCATTCTGTGTGTCTGTCTGTCTGTCTGTCTGTGTGTTTGTCTGTTTCTCATTCTCTGTGTGTATGTGTGAGTGTGTGTCTGTCTGTCTGTCTGTCTGTATATCTGTGTGTGTCAGCAGCTGCAAGGACAATGTGTGTGGGTGTGTGTTTGTCTGTCTCTCTCATTCTGTGTGTGTGTGTATGTTAGGTGAAAATTCACTCTTAAGTTATCTCAGGACTCCGGAGTTGTAGATCAGTATATTTATTCAATAACAATTGCAATTGGGATCACTCCCAGCACAAGGCTGAAAGTGAAGCAATTTCACAAACAGCCCACAAGGTTTATATACTTAAGATTTATCTAATGCTGATGCCATAAATGTTTAACATCACAGTCAAAATAAAGTTCTCGACTGAGCTTCTTGTATCTTCCCAGGGTCGAGAAAACAATAAGTGGCGCCTGTTAATCAAAGTTACACAGGAACATAGAAAAGCCATGTTCCTGTTAACATAAGCATACAAGGTAATTATTAATACAAGGCACTTAATAGATATATTCTAAAGTCATTAACAGTGTTTGGTAATTATCTCCATCAATCCCTCCTTTTATCCGTTTCAATGGATAAACAAAATTACAATCATAATCACAAATCAACATTTCTTAAGCGTCAATATACATTTCAATGGATAACCTCAAAATCATCACTCTGAGCTTCATCACATGGATTTTCAGAACAGAGATCATTACTGAGCATCACTCCATATCATAAGTCAATCATTTAAAATGTCATCATATTTCTCATCACACATTTGTATACTTTGCATTTGTAAGCTAACATAGTGGGCGTCAACTGTATGTGTGTCATTTGCCCGCCTAGGCTTCAGATAACATTTGAACAAGCTCTCTTTGCTGTGTCCTTGAAGGCCTTCTGCAGAACACATCGGCTGTTGAATATTACTGGGAAGGAAAATGTAAACAGTCTCTTTGTGGAAAGTGTGTTTGGGCAGTCTGGTTCACCCATTTTCACCACGGATAATCTTTAGGTAGGCCCCATCGCGGATATTTGACCAAGACCGGTTCCTGTTGTGATCAATATGCTAACAGTCCCAAAATGTAGAGCAATACAAAGTTCCACACATTGTTAATTTTTTCCCTTGTAACTCCCCATGACTTCACAGAGATAGGACCGCCCCGCCCTCCCAGTACACACTAGGCTCTTCTACCCCACTGGACAGTGTTGTTTGCTTCACCAGGTTTGAGACGAAAAATTGCCTAAGGCAAAGAATCCCCTTTGTAGCTGGACTTCTGTCACAGTGGGCCGGCCTTGGAAAACTGTAGAGGAAGACAGCTCCTATCCTCTGTCTCTCTCTAAGGAAGGCTTATTTGTTTACAATGTGTTAGATGTATCCAGGTGGCTCTCTCCGCTATCTTGACTGTGGTAGATGTTGACAGTAGCACTTGGTATGGTCTGTCCCACTTGGGCGAGTGGCAGTGTTTTCTTTTGAGGCTGTTGATTAGGACACAATCTCCTGGCCCAACCTTGGTTTCAGCCTCACAGGTTCCTGTGAAACAGAGAGTTCTGAGAGCATTTTGCTAATTCACATTTTTGCCATATATTCTGCAAATGTATATTCAATCTCTTTGTCTGTTTCAGCAAATGGTTTGAGTGCTGAGGCAGTGTAGGTTCTTCCATACATCATTTCGAACAGTGATAACAACATGCATGCTTAATTTCACTCTTGGATTCTCAATTTGCTTTTAATAGTTTGGATTTAACTCAATCAAATCAATAATGAATGATTAAACATCTTTCTCATAAAATATAAATAAGAAGTAAAAATATATGCTTACGATCCCCACTTATTGAAGCATGTTTTCACCATGGCTCAATATTGCAGCATATCTTTTAGTATTGTGAGATCTAATTCTTCAATTGTGTATGTGTCAGATGGTTGTTGCGGCCTGGTTAGTGGCCTTGTCTGCTTTGTGGTTTCCCAATGAAACCGGGTCTTTTGCATGTGTGTGCGAAGTGCAATCAGGGCAATTAGTTCCGCTGCCTGTGCGGAATAGTGTGGAAGTAGTGGCTGTGTGTTCAATGTTTATTTGCTTGAACCATCAACAAACAATAGTTAAATCAGCTTTAGGAAAAGGCATATCTTGTAGGTCAGCTCTGGCTACCATAGTTTTTAATCTGTCTTTGCTACACAATCATGTGGATTACCATCCTCTGCCGTAAGTAAAAGTGTAGCTGGGTTAAATGTCACGCAGTGCTCAATAGTGATATGAGGCTGCGAGAGCAAAACAGTCATGCAAGATAATTGTCTGGCTGGTGACATGTAAGCATGTGGAACTTTCAGTGTAAGTGTCTGTTTAGTACAATAGGAGCCGAGGCCTGTACCGCCAAGGCTGCAGCCACTACTGCTTGTAAACATTCAGACATTGCTTGGGCTACTGGATCTAGCCATGTAGAATAGTATGCCACTGGTCTCAACTTTAAGTCCCCACTTATGCATTAACACAGATGTCATATAACCTTTTTTACAGTCTACAGCTTGTACGAATGGCTTGTCGTGTCTTGGATGTGCTAAGACAGCAGAATTGACCAACAGTTGTTTTATCTGTTCAAATGCCTGCTTTCCCCAGCTGACATAGGCTAAAGTAAACTCTGCAACATTTGTGTTTCTATTTTCAGACTCTCATAGTTTGTTCTTGAGATCGCAATGCTGAATCAACCCGAGCCCGACCAGAGGTCCCCCGTCTCACTCCTTTTGTGAGGAGGTTAGGGCCAGGGAATTTCCCTGGGGTGATCAGTCCCCTACTGGTTCCGGGTCAAAACATCTCAGTAATACGAAATCAGTCCTTTAATTACATAAATTATGACTATAAATTATCTGTGTTTTACCCATTGTAGAAAGTTCGTCTCAACCCCACAGAAAAATAACACACAGGAGTATCTCTAACTCTTTTTCCTTTATCTCTTAAGGAGACTGGAGATAGCTCTTCTTGTTTCCCATTTTTATTTATTTATTTGACTAGACAGGAGTATCTCTATAACTATGTTTTGTCTCTTAAGGAGACCGGACTATACCAGGAGTGTCTCTAACTCTAGCAAATTCTTTAGTATATCTAAAACAGTTAGTATCAACCCAATCAAACACGAGGTAAAGGGGAATGGATATACCTTTAAGAGACTTCTCCGGAGTTGTCTAGAAATAGGTCTAGAGAGCTTGTACAGGCTTCAGTGGCCAAGAAGATTTATCTCTCATTTACCCCACATGAAAACAACACACAGGAGCATCTCTACAATTCTTTCAGGAGGAAAGAAATTAGACTCTAACTCCTGCAGAAAAATAACACACAGAAAAACAGACACATGAGCGTCTCTAAAAATGCTTCCAGGAGGAAAGAAATTAGACTCCTGGCTATGTTTGTCCTCTAGCGCTACCAGAGGACCGGAGGTAGCTCTCCTGGAATATACCTACCCGTATACCCTTGACTATGCTTTTGTCTCTTAAGGAGACCGGCTTTGCCTCTTAAGGAGACCGGAATATACACATGTACATTCCTCGCTTTTGTCGACCGGAGCTAGCTCTCCCAAAGAACCATATACTCACGTACAGCTCAGAGTCCAATCCCCTAGTCCCATCAGATTCTGTCACTCTCAGCTCTCCTCGCTGGCAGACCCTGGCCTCCGTCCAATTCAAGTTGGAGGACTTTAGAAAAAGGAGTCTTGAACTCCCCCGTACGGTTTAGGTCCTGATGATTAGCCCAGCGGGGAGAGTCGATGAGGTTGTTGGAATAGTATTTAGAAGATAGTCAAAGGACTGGGAGTATTCTGTAGCCAGAGCCTCCTGCCTCCCGGATGTGTAGTCATCCTCTTCTGAGCAGCCAGGTATGTTCATATTCTCTGAATGTTTGGATGTTTCATATGTTTCTTTTATATTTTTTAACTTTAGATTATTCACTTTAGACTCGTTTGAATATGTAACTGTATATATAACCTGACAAATACATTTTGATACTCTGACCCACTGAGGGTCTTCTTAACTAGGTAACGGTGTTTCCGCAATGACTGGCTAGGATTCGTTCCAAACTGAAAAGCAGTAATGTAAGTCTTGAGGTACCTGGCTAATCACCTGGGCTAGACACACTGCAACAGAACTGTTATATTATATTATTCAGCGGTGGATTGCCGTCCAGCCTCTGCACTGGACCGAATGGTTATACTGAGATCATACAGCAGCCTGGCACTCGGTCCCTGAACCAATTCCGTCTAACATGCTGGTAAGCCCCGTAACAGCACTGTAGCCTCTGAGTTAGTCTCCAGAACTAGTCACAGGTTGTGTCTGTGGAATATGCCAAAAGATAGAAATTGGCTGTGCCAAAATCCTGTGCAACACTATTCCTACAAGAAACCAGTTATTAAAAAGTAAGAGGGATATTTGTCAAAACAGATTGTAGGCATCTAAAGAAATGACCCTAGGTCAGCCTACCTAAAGGGTAGCAATATAACATTAAAAACCAGGAACTAAGGCGGAGTTCCTAATTGAGTGGAGTCAGATTAATTAAGTTTTACAGGGTCCTTTAATAAATATTATATTATAAGCGCAGAGAGACGAACGCGCAGAAACCTTCGGCCACTACCAGTTAAGCCATTGGTGTTGGTTGGGAACGTTGGTCTTTACACGTTATATATAAACACGAGAGGAACTTTTTCTCATGCTCTGTGGTTACATATCTGTTCATGAGTGATCATTCAAAATTCAATCAGAAACTGTCCAAGGAAATTCAAGAAGGGAATAAAAAGGACATTGCATTTCCAAAAGGATTAGGTGCAACTAAAATGACTATGCACATATACTACTGAGCATGCTAACACTACTACTACTACTACTACTGCCACTACAACTACCACAACTACAACTGCTACAAGTAATGATTGGATCAGTATGCACTTAATTCTTGGACGATGAAATTCACACCTTTGTTTTGTCTCAGAGGCAGAACAAGAAGTAATACGAACAGGAACAATTACAGCAGGAACCACCCACATAGCAAAATAGATATCCATCGATGTCTGAAAGGCGATCTGCTTCCTTGTAGTCCCTGACACACATCACTTACTTATTCACACTGTGCATACCTCACACTCGCTCTTTGTACCACAATAAGATGCAGATCCTGTGTACAATGTATCGGCCTTGTCCAGTGATTGTCTTAAAGTGACAAACATTGACTTCGCAAGCACCTATCAACTAACCAAAATAAACAAACCCACTCTTCTCTTGAGCGATGATTGCACTGCAGGCAAATCTGTACGGTTTGTACGGTTACCCGAACACTACCATGGATATTTGTGTTTGACCTCGTATTTCCCAGCAAGGACAAACAAGCAAGCTCTCTTTCCTGTAAATCAACATGGCACCTGCACTCTCCTAATCTCCACTTTCACCGAGATGCATATTAAATAACGCCACATGAAATTAATTCAGCCCACTCCAAAGGTGGGGTCATGACTGTGCTGGGAGGATTACGTCGGATTTTATGACAAAGCTGTTTGGTTTCGGATGGTTTTAATTAAATGATAACGGCCCCTACGTTCACCGCTGGGTATTTGATGGTTTGCGTATGGTTGGATGCTGTTGTCATAACTTGGAATGACTGAAAAGGGTCCGGGGATGTTTTTTTTCCAAAGCAGTTATAAACTGTGTTGAAATGGCATCATTTGAGAGTGGAAAAATGAGCAGAGAGATGTTTTCTGCCAAAGCTGATTTTTACACTTAGTTTAACATAACTGTAATGCAGAGAACTGCCAGGGAAGCAGAGCATGGGTACTGTTTGGTCAGGCTTTGGGACTGCATGCCAGATATGAGACCACATTCATCAGACTTGGTGTATTTTGAACAGACTTTCCCCACAACTGTATTCAGTCAAGATTTGACTGGCTCTTAAGCTCAGATTTTCTTTCAGCTGTCAGAGCAAGGATCTCTCTCTCTCTTTCTCTCTCTCTCTCCATATTCCATTCGTTCACTCTGCTCCCAGCTGCCTGTATATAATCTGAAACCTCTGGCTTTTGCTGTGGAGATTCAAGAGGAACATTCCAGACCTGACACACACACACACACACACACACACACACACACACACACACACACACACACACACACATCTTAAACGCCTTGATGGTTTACATTAATAGCACGGAATACAGACTCATATGTGTCTGTGGTAATAATTTCTTTCAGGAGTGGAGCGGAGCGCGTCTCCAGTTTCCACTGCTCTCGTGAGTATGGGCGCTTGCGTAAGAGCGGCACTGAATGTAAATAGCAGGAAGAAGGAGGAGGTGAGCGAGTGAGCGGAGCAGGGCAGAGAGGAGCAGCTGGCTTGGGCCGCGGGAGAGCCTCCAGACGCAGGGTGACATAACACTCGTGCTGCACAGAATTCACACCGCGCCCATGGGGCCAGGCCTCACCATCGGCACAATTCTGGGAATGTGTGTGTGGGGTTTAACGGCGCCTTTCTTCTCTGGTTTCCCCCCCTCCGCTACCTACCTGAGACCTCTCACACGTCCGGCGAAGGCATCACAGGGCCTCACGGTTCGCAGAGTTCAGGGAAAGTCGTCGCTTCAGCGCTTTTTACTTTCTCTCCTTCCTTACGGAAGATTCTCAGACATCCAGCGACGGCATTCCCGTTTCTTTTTTCCAGTGAGCTGTCTTTATAAAATGCAATGCTCACAATTTTTGATTTATGATACAACTTTGTCAGATTTATACATGATCCTCTTTTAGTTGATAGCATCTGCGTTGTGACAGTTTTAATCATGAAAGGCTGCATTCAAATAAAGTTGACTTGACTTTATTGAGATGGTGTGTAAACTGCCTCATAAAATGCTAAAGCCAGATTCTGAATTATCATAACAAGGAGGTAGTCTACAGTAAAAAAAAAAAAAAACAGTTCATTTGCAAAAACAGATTGAATGAATGAATTATTTTGCTAAATTATTTTTTTATTGTGCATTCCAGGCAATATCAATCAAACTGCAGTTGGGCTGTTTTGATTATAAAAAAAAAATCAATAAAATAAAAAGTTTATTCAAAATATAAAAATGGCAGATATCAGTTTTTGCAAATGAACTCCTTGAATATTGTACATGATGGGTGTATGTGTACAGCTTGGCCTTAAGTTTGCTCTTGCTTCAGTTCCAGAAGCCGCTACCACCGGTTGCCAAGTCCATGTTCAGCAGACGTTGTGCTGTTTGCTCAGACACAAGGAAAAGTGACTGCAAACACGGAAGGAAAACAAGAATCTAAATACAATGGCTGTCAAAAGCATTGGTGACGCACTGATGACCTGCTCTGTTGATATCTCAACTGGTTAAACAAGGTGCTAGTAAGTCATGGTTTAAAGGAGCGCTGCAGTATTTTTTAACCTGGGCCCTATTTTCCCTTCTTTCTGGGTCCAAACTATTAAAATCGGTCCAGTATTTAGTTAGAAAGCTATAACCAGTAATAGCAAAATGGCTGTTGAATGTAATCAAATGGGGCAAGCATTCACATCAAAGTAAACCAATGGTTTTACCACTTACAGTCTCATAATGTTATTATAAGTGTCTGACAACATGGAAAGGATCCCTACAGAGATAGACCCGTGTCTGTTTACCTCAGTAACTGTAAAGAAACTGTAGAAAAGTTTCCTGCTTCCGTTTCGCTCCAGACTCACCGTGTGAACTTGTGAAGAAATGTGCTTGATACAAATACAGTACATTTATCTGTTGGCCGTATAGCATTTGTCTGTGACTGTTCCTGTAAAGCAAAATATCCACTGTAAGGTTATACTGGTAGCTTGCGTATGTTTGTGTATACTGTGTTGTGCTAAAATATCCTAATCCCCCCAGATCACATCCTATGGCAGTCCGTGTGCCTATACACAAAGTCCCCCTTGAAACCGCCTAGACCATTTGACTTCAGGCCAGTGTACACAACTGCAAAGCATGTTTTTCTCTTATTCCACAGTAACAAATCAACTGTTCTCCTGGGGTGTCCTGGGGTATGTGTACAAAGATAATGAATAACATTTACAAATGTGAAAGAGAGAGAGACTGTCAGTGTGTGGGACAGTGTGTGTGTGTGTCTGTGTGTCTGTGTGTAAGGCTAAGTATGTGTTTCTGTGACTGTTTGTGTAAGAGAGAGATCGTGAGAATGTGAGAGTATGTAACTGTGTCAGAGAGAAAGATAGACACAGAGTGTGTGTGTGTGTGTGTGTGTGTGTGTGTGTGTGTGTGTGTGTGTGTGTGTGTGTGTGTGTGTGTGTGTGTGTGTGAGAAAGAGAGAGTGCAGTAGTCTTATCCAGAGGCCGACCAGCTCAGGTTTGTTGCCCAAGCCTAGATCCCATTTCAGCTAAAGCTGCCCTCCAACTGGAGTTTAGACAGACTTCCTCTATTCTACTGTGCGTGCATCCAACAACGCCAGCACAACCCACCCAGCCCCACGGCTCCTGTGTCACAGTTATGTTGCAGCACGTGGGGGTTTGGGAGCGGGATGTAATCATGGCTGAACCAGGAAATACATTCTAGTCTAGTCGCACTCAGGCACGCCCTGCAAGCTCACAGTCCTATTTTATCAGCATATAAAAAAGAAGATGTGCGAGTGTGAAAGAGAGGAACCGAATGTCTTTGACTTGTGTTGTAGTCTAACTCCAGATTAGATCTCCATTGTCCAGTGTTGACATGTTCCGTGGCATTCTCCGATGAGGGAGCTGTGTCACACTATCAGTGTGCTGTGAGGTGGTTAGCTGACATCCTCACGTATCCTCACCACCCACTACTGACATCCTCACGTATCCTCACCACCCACTACTGACCTCCTCACATATCCTCATGACCCTCTCCTGACCTCCTCACATATCCTCATGAGCCACTACTGACATAACAGCAGGAGTGCAGGATCAGTGTCATGAAGCTTCTCTCAGCCCACATGGCCAGGATGGAGTGGAAGTATAGGCTGGGGACTTGCTGAGTTAGGCTCACTGTATCAAGGTTGGCATGTTATAACTGAGCTCCCTCTCTGGTATCAGTGCTGTTTGTCACAAAAAAAAACACACACACACACACACACACATACATACATACACACACACACACGCAGATTTGCTTCCTTATTGAAATCTTGTTGAAGTATTCATGTTGCAAAATGTAGCAACAAGTACATCAGATACTGCGCTTTATCACTGAAACATCTTGTACACTCCGGCCATCTCTGTCACTGCAGTGAACCATGTGTGGCACACTTCATTTGACACACGCAGTTCTATAACTTTGGTGTTCCTGAGTCATGTGCTGCCATAGCGAAACAGAAACTGATGGCCACAGCAGTGTGTGAAACTCAACTTGGAGCAAAAGGTGATAAAACATGTTCGGTTTCAGATAACACTGAACCCCCCAAAAACTAAACAAAACAACAAATACTGCTTAGAAGTTGTGAAGTCCACCTAAACAAAAAATGAAATACCTCTTATGTATTCCTCAAAGAGTTTGTGCATTTGTGTGTGAGGGAGAGCGAGAGTAGACAAGGTGTGGCTAATAAATAACGAGACTATTATTACGAGTATGCATGTGTATAACACGTTTTCCTCATTATAATTGAATAACAGCATTAGTGCAGCATTATTTAAACGCCACACCTCGTATAGACAGGCTGTCTTAGTCTTTGTGTCTGTGGGTAAATATGCTCTTCAGAGGTTAGCGTGCATGCTTGTGTGTGTACTGCTTCAAAAATGCTGAAACACAAAAGAACGAAAACGTACGTCAAACACTCAAGCAACATACTGAGCTGTGTAAGACACATGACCTTTTAGTTTGTCATTAGAGACTAAGGATGCCCATCCTCTCTGGGTTATGGGGAAACTCTCTCCATCCCTCCCTCCCTCCATCCCTCCCTCCTGCTGATGATGGCTGTCTACTTTATTCCACTCCCCCTGCGGGCTCGCAGCGGTGTCGGCCCCGCCGTGTTTAGAGGCCTGGCCCTTTGCCATCAGCCAGCAGCTAACTGCCCATTTGAATAGACGCAACACCACTCCCAAGTGTGCTGCTCGGGGCGTGACGACGTCGGTCAGGACCTTCTCTCTTTTCTCTTTTCTCTTTTCCTTCGGCAGCATAGTGCAATGCAGCACGGCCGTGTCGAGCCATTGAAGGCAGCCAAAGCGTGACTAACATGACCTGAAGGATCTGTGTCTCCTTGTCTCACATTCTTCCTCTTCAGAGTGTTTCTCTCTTCTTCTTTTCAGGTTATTGACGTGCCTTTGGCCGCCCTCAGAGAGTACACACACACAAAGGCCCTTATTTGCCTATGTATTTGAAACCTTTCAGAAAGCCTGTGTGTGTGTTTGTGTGTATCTGTGTGTGTATCGAGGTAAGCTCATTAAGTCAAGTCGATGTAGTTGTGGTCTGTGGAAAATACGATCAACATTAGTCAAGCACACTATCACAACAGCCCCCCCCAATATGGCCAGTCAACCAACACCAGCGTGCTCAGACCAGGGTTACCACATAATGCCTGGAAGCCTATCAAGCACAATAAATCCGAGGCCTGTTAGAAGAGGTCGGTTGGAAGTTGTTTAGTACAGATAAGAGGACAATGGAGACCCCCCCCCCCCAGCTTTTGGTTATTATTAGAGCGTTGACGCAGGTAGCTCATCACATCACTGCTGTCTGCCTTGCCAACGGGTCGCCGAGTGGCTGAGTAGGAGATGCGGTTGCCGGGGGAACCGGTGCTACTTAACACTAGACCTTTCATGCCAGCCTTTTCCCGTCCGCTCTCTTTCATAGTAACGCCCCGGGCTGTAAACACCTGCGTGGACAAAGTGTGAAATGGCAACACAAACACATAGAGTACACACAATAACCTCAGGAGCGGATGTTTACCCACAGACACTTGAACTTTATATATACTTTCTCTTTCTCCCTCATCTCAAGACACTTCAATTACCGATGACACAGAAGCATACCCTCTTGCTAGACTTAATGGGCCTGTTGTTATATACAGCAAATAAGAAATGAAGGACTTTAAGATCAATCAAAACTTAAATTCTGCTGTATGTAATTGTCATCGGAGAGGCAACAAATAACCATTTTCTTTGTTGATTACGCCAAATGGTAACATTGCAGAGGCCTCCATTTAGGTCCATAAACAAGGCTACATGTGTCATTACATGAATTCCAACCTAAATAGAGTACAGTAGAAAACAAGTTATTATAGTGCAAAAGAAAGACACGATTGGCCAGTGTAAAAGCCCACATGGGAGATCTCATACGGACATAGCACACACCACGACTGTAGTCAGATACACTAACATAAGTGGAGCTAACTAGTGCATCAAACATCAAATACACACAGATGAAATAATAACAGGAACTCATGCATTTTAGGGGCGAATAATTCACAGCTTTGTCATTCACATCAGCACACAGAAGCGCTAAACACCATCCTGTAGGCAACTCAATTATCAGTATTTCGTTAAAGTTGGCATATGTGATGATAATTCAAACATATAAAGATCTTTTCTTGGTTTGACCGGTCAATTATTTTCATTCATAGAGCGCTACATCTTATTGTAAATTGTAAGTTGACAGATGTGAAGAACGGGGAGTGGAATTTCCACCTTGGGCTATAACTCACACATTCCGAAATCTTTGCCTAGAGGCTCCAAGGACATGTAACCACAGACATGAGACCCATCTCTAAAAAGACTTTCGCCCTAAGATGCTCTTGTGTTTCCTCTCTCATATGTCCTCTGTCCTCCCTCCTCGTTCTCCTCTGGCAGCAATTCAAGAAATGAGACATCCTTGATGACGTCACACTTCAAACTATTTCCAGGTTAGGGGCTCGAGGACAGAGGAAGCATGCACATAACTGTAGGGGATGTACCCTATATACTCTTGCTGTCCCTCACAGTTAGAGCCTACTGTACATGAGTAAGTCTAACGAACACATAGGTATTCATTTTTCTTGTGAATTTCACCATTTCACTATTCGAAATCGTTGCTACATGCCAATATAACATTTAATTTCACATCAAATCACTTTGTGAAGGTGTGTGTGCATATGTGTGTGTGTGTGTGTGTGTGTGTGTGTGTGTGTATGTTTACTGTAAGTGAAAACTAGCTGTGCAACATAAATAGTAGTAAAGAGCTTCCCACCAAGGAAAAGGCCTACCAGAGAATGTGATTGGGGAACTAGTGCAGACAGAACTGTTTCACATCCTTTGAAGCAAGAAGTGATAGAACATGTTAGACCACAGATGACATCGAACTAATTGAACTGCATATATTTTCCATATATTTGATCTCCCTGTCGTTAAAATAAAGAAACACACTGTGAAAAGTGTCCTCTCAAACCGAAATGTCAATTTGACATACATGCCGTCTGCCACCGCAGCGACCAATGAGCACATCATAAACGCTGACGCAGAAGACGTGGGCGTGTGCTTGCGGGCGTCTCTTCTTATGGCTGTTTGACTATTCATATATACCTCCTCTCCTCGACCAATCGCTCTGTGTCTGTCCATCCCAGCTCAGTTAAAGCCTTTGCACGCGCCGTTTTAACGCAGTTTATGAACAGAAGGTCCAGCGCGAGGTGGATTGGGAATACAAACTTAGTTGCACACTAACTGTTTTCGACGGTTCTCATCATCCAATAATTCTCGGGTTCGCATACGTTTGTGGTCAGCGGGTAACAGAAGTTGCACATTTGTTTTTTTCTTTGTCTTGACACAGTAAAGCCTAAACGTGCTACAACTGTAATGCGTGTAGAGGTTTAGGATGTTAATTTCTCCTCTTGATTGAACTTAAAACTTCGTCTACCGACTGTTGTTAGTTGTTGCTTGAGAGTGCCCCCCTGAGTTTAAGAAGTCTATTTGATAGTTGCAAAGTTTTCACGCGATAACCTCGCCATGTCCTCCGGTGATGCCTCGGAGCAGAGTCGGCGATTCTGTATGTTGTCGTGGGAGCAGGTGCAGCGACTGGACTCCATCCTCGGAGAGAGCGTGCCCATCCACGGACGTGGAAACTTCCCCACGCTCTCCGTGCAGCCCCGGCAGATCGTCCAGGTAAGCTACAATGACGGATGCGTTGCTGTTTAAAAAAAACATAGTTTCCAACAGCTAACGCACCAATTTACTTACCGGCTAGACACGAACCACAGTCATTTGGAAAACTGTTAAAATTGTTTCTGTTTATGAAGAGACAGATAATGGCGCTGTCGGCAATTAGACTACTCTTAAATGTTTACTCGTTGAATGTATGATGCGTGCAACAGTGTTGAATAAGTTGATAACTGTACAGAGAGAAATGGTTGAAATGCAGCGTAAATGATATCTCTCATTTGTAATCGCATCTCATTTTATAAGCGGAGATAAGCTAGGCTGGACAAAATTCAGTAGTTCAGCGCATTTCACCGATATTCTGCCTCAATAATCGATTCATTATTCTGCCTAGAGGTGGCAACGTAGCCTGTATTTATACATCAAACGTGCATTTAAAAAAAAAAAAAAACTGAAGCCGCCAGCAGTCCTGTCGTGTAAATGTCAAATAATATCCTTAGCAGTTCGTTCTTGCTTTAACTACATACGAGTTTTATTACATTTTAATTCACTTAAATGTGCGATAGACATTTATTGAACTATATTTTAGACTACCAAAGTCGTCCAGATGATGTAATATGCCAATTAAACACTTTCCACTGTCTAATTCTTGAGTTGACACCACAGTTGAAATTTCAGAGCAATTTGAGGGGAATTATTTTTACGCACGCGAAGGGAAAGAGTGGCAGATTTATACTGGTCTCCGTTTTGCAGAACTTTCTGATCGAGAGCAGGCTTACTAAATAGCCATTTTCTGTCTTTCCATCTCTGGTTTCATATTCATCCCCTGTCAGAAATCACAACTGTTGCTGTCAGCTGTTTATTTACATAGACTTTCCAAAAAAAGAGAAAGGAATGGAAAGTATAACTCTTAAGACGGAACTGTCCAGACCCATACACTGCCATCTGCATTAAGCATTAGCAGATTTTCTCATCCGTTCGCTTCCTTCCTCTGGAAAGCTTGTGGAAAAATGAAAACGGCACCAGACCCTAAACCTTCTTCCCACGACAGCATTTTTTTGTGGTGGGGGCGCAATGGAGACAGAGTTAAGGGATGCTGAGATGGGGGTAGAGGGGCTAGTGGCTGGAGAGCTTTCAATGGGGATGTTTGTTATGGCTTGACAACCCACTAATTTGTGAACGACATCTAGTAGCAGTGCTGCTTCATCCCCTTTATAAACCCTGAGAGTTGTACTCAGATCTAACACCCTGCTGCCTACTGATCTACTGACCTCTTCCACAGAGCTCTTCCCCAAACTAACAATACCACCAATATACTTGGGCGATGGAGGGGGTTAGTTATAGTAGAGTTGTTCATGCATAGGCACATATCTGTGGTTTTGCAACGGCCAAGTACAGTTTATCAGCAGTGCCTACTCCTTGAAGAAGTACCTATCTGGACTAAAACATCAAATATGAATGTGAATGCTTCAGTAGGGTTAGTGCTGAAAAGACCGCGTCATGTTTTTGATTTTGGTATTTTGTTTTGGCTTCACCTAAGCACGTTAAGCATTAAGGTTTTGGTTACACAGTTTATATTACTTTCACCAGATGCCATTCTCTTGGCAGGTAGAAGTGCCTTGTTTTTTTTTTTTCATTTGTTTTTTGTTTTGTGGTGCGACGGTAAATCTGGATTAGTCATTCTCGTAACAGTAGACTTGTGGCTCAGGGTTGGGCTGACATGGTATCGCTGTGCTGACAGAGGACCCGATGCTGGTTGCCCCTCTCTCCCCCTTCGCTCTCCCCCTCTTTCCCCCTCTCTCTCCCTCTGTCTCTCTCTCTCTCCTTCTCTCTCTCTCTCTCCTTCTCTCCCTCACTCTGTTTTTCTCTTTGTATCAATCTCTCCTCCCCTCTCTCTTTCTCCCTCTCTCTGTCTTTCTCTCTCCCTTTTCTGTCTA
Source organism: Clupea harengus (assembly GCF_900700415.2). Lineage (NCBI taxonomy): Eukaryota > Metazoa > Chordata > Actinopteri > Clupeiformes > Clupeidae > Clupea > Clupea harengus. The sequence goes on along the minus strand of NC_045170.1, from coordinate 22,702,908 downwards.
TCCCTCCCTCCCTCCCTCTCAACCTGTAAACTAACTCCTCAGGCGGTCTATTGTAGTCGACAGTGACTGACAAGCCCATTCCACACCTCTTCAGCAGGCTGTGGGTAAACAGGTTGTTCTTACCATTGTATGCCTGGCAAACAAAACAAAACAAAAAAAACACACACCACAATGCCTCTGAATTCATGTAACACAGTAGCAACCTCTTATTCTGCCAAGTGTAAGCTACAATGTGTACCAGGGTGGTTGTTGACATGACCACCCAACCTTTTGGAAAAGTAAAGGAAATGCCTAATATAATTCTAAAAACTTGAACTTGAAAAACAATTACCTTTTTCTCCACTGCCCGCTGTGCCTTTCGATGATGATTGTTTTGGACCCGATGCCAGCCAGGGACCCATAAGCCTCTCATTCATTACAGCTGGTCTTGGCAGGACCACGTGCGACTGGCTGCCTGAAGCCCCGTATTGGTGTCTGGGGGGCAGTGCGGCTCCAGAACCGCCTGGCCCGTCTTCCCCCTGCAAGAAGCCATAAAACGGAGTGTTAAAACAGCCCCCAACAATTATGCAGCAAATAAAACATGCAGAAAAGCTATGCCACTCCGACGCGAGGCGGAAAACAGACGGCGCAGAGGGGTGTGATTCGCCAGGGCGATGTCAACACCAGACGGTCTCGTCTGTTTGTGGTTCGTTTTACGAGTCTCTCGAATGCAGTTGTCGGAAGTTTGCTCCCTGTTGCCCAGGTGCCTTGGCCCGACGGAGATATTACCACATGTGGACAAGTGGACAAGGCCAAGTGTCAGGTTCTATCTTTGTGGTTCTCCTTCTGTCCAGTCCTTTCCAAAGACGATACCACGTCATGGCATTGCCTGTTCTGTATATAGCGGGGCCCAAATGTGAATGCTACTGTGTACCATGATTGGGGCTGGAAGTGTTTACTGGGGTCAATAATGTGTGTAATCAGATTCAGAACAGGACTATTACACACAGCAGATACCCAGTGATTACACACGCTCTTATAGTCCATCTGTTAACGTCTCTCTGTTTTTTTTTCATATTTGTACAGTTTTATGACAGTCGCCATCTGGTTGAAGGCCTGGCATTCCCAATATAAACACACTCCTCTTCAGAAAACCTGAGGCATGGATGACAGTCGGGTAGCTTCGTTTTGTTGGAAATCCAATTCCTTGTAATGTCATCCCAGTAATTGATCCCTTTTGAAATTCCAGCCTTTATAAATTGACCTTTCGTTTATGTTGGAACTATGTTCTCACTCGATGTCTCTTTTACGATGATGTGTCATTTTTCACGGTAACTGTTTTTCCAGAAGCTGAGCAGTTCCTTTTTTTCCACCTACATCTCAGAAAGGAAGAGAGGGAGAAAAAAAAAAAAGGTCGTTGTGTGAAGGCTTGAGTAATAACTCAAGATGGTAGCTAGGACCATAGACTGTCTGTTCACAGAGCCAATGACATTTGGGCACATTCACGTCAGGCTTCTAACAGTGGCTACCATAACTCAGTGCTTGCGTAACCGTGGCAACAGAGAGTCCAGAATACTCACATGAACCTGGGTACAAGTGGAAAGGAGAAAAGAGGAGAAGAGATTACAGGAGAGCAGGAGACAGAGGAGAGGTGATGAGAGGAGTAAAGGCAAAAGAGTTAACGGTAGAGGAGTGGACGAATAAATGTGCGGAGAAAAGACCACAGGAGTGGATTTGGGAGGAGAGGGGAGGGGAGGAGAGGTGAGGGTGACATCAGTCCAAACTTATGAATGAGGAAAGCATCCAAACGCTGGAGTGTTGGCAGTGCCATGCTTCACTTGAGCGGCACCCGGGCCATTGAAGGTCTAATGTGCCCAAAGCTGGCACCGTTCCCCAGTGGGGCCTCTGCGCTCCCACTGCCTTGGCTCGTCTCGAGGGCGACCGGAGAGGAAATCCAGTGTAATTTGTTAACTATGTCGCCGGTGAATCACACACATTGGGAAATGGGAACGACCGGAGGAACACTAAACTAGTTCCCGCTGGGAGACGCTTGCCCTCTTTTTTTTCGAGGAGGGAGGGGGGGGGCCAAGTAGAACCCATTCACCTACTGAATGTGTCTTTGTGCTGTGAAATGAATAAGTGGTAGCTTCTTGCTAAATGTTCAATTCCCACTAAGCACAAAATATACGCAGCAAATGCAAGGCAAAATAAAAACCAATAGAATCCATATGGAGAGTGTTGAGAGAGACGTTTATTTATTTAATTAATCATTTAATTTATTAGTGCAAATGAGAGGGATGCTTAGTGACACACGTGTCTGTGAAATGGTGACCCATTTGTTTCAAGCCTACTTCTTCCTACATTGGTCTTTGGGGTCAGTCTCAGTCAGTTGGAATGTGCTCAGTATAAGGTTGCCAGGATCTGTTAGATTAGTTTGATGGACATCAGTCAGCTTTTCAAAGGGTCAGGAGGTGTATCATTGTCCATAAAGGATGTGTGACCTGGGAACTGAACTTGCATTTGAATTAAAGTTACTGATTGGCTGGTGTATTTGGTCATTTAAATACTATTGAACCGATGGGAGAAGCAGAGGCAGGTCAAAGGAAAGGATCTTCAAGGATTGGCCCAGTTATTTGTTAACTGAGAATGATGGAAGAGTCTAAAAGTATTATAACGTCTTTCAAGACACAAGTAGCTTTAAATTTAGCATCTCAGAAATACAGCTTCTGTTGGCAGATAACCAGCGTCTTGGCAAATCAAAAAGTAATTTATAAGAGATCATAGGAAAGATACTCGATATGAGACAATAGTAAATCTGAAAGCAAACTGGTTTTGTGAAGGTGAACCATGTGAAGGTCAAGGGATCCACAGAGGGTTCTGTATGAACTCTCCAGGTCAGGTGGAGGTCTTCCAGTGAAAATGGAAGTTCTCTGTGTTATCCTTTCCCAGGGATAATCTTTACGCTTAGAAGGAGCTCAGACTCGACTTGGTAAAAGGATATGGCTCAGTCTTTTCTTCCATGTTGACTCAAGGTTGGACCGTGTGTGTGACATCCCTTATATTACAAACTCTGAGTTGACAAGGACGAGAAATTTCTCGAAGCTCAAAGTTTCTTTGCTCTCGTTCCCTGCCTAATGAAAAAGTTAAAAGTCCTTTTCACTATACCATACTTTCCTCTCCCTTGCGTTACTTTGATATAGATGGAAAGGTTCCTCTAAGTTCACATTTGAGCTCTCCGGTCTCAGGTTCTGCTGGTAATAAATTCACAGCCTGGAGCTGTTTTTCACCGAACCTCATTAATCCCCATCCTATTACATTGTCAGGGCCTATCATGCAGTTACTGCACTTGCTGTCTGTCTGGCTGCCAGAATCCCAAGTGCGTTTAAATGGCACCATTATTTTCCATGCTATTTTTACGTTTCATGCCGCTGACTGTTATTTTGAATGATGTGCGATTTGTAATATGGGTCTGAAATAGAAAACTATAATGGGCATCTGGGACAGTGCTAGCAGTCTACAATTACACTGAATCAGATCAGAAAAAATACAAAAAGAGCATATCAGACTGGAACATTGGAACTTGTTTGTATTTGTGTGAATGATACATTTCTTTATTGTGGAACCGTAAATTAACGCGCATTTTTCAGCTATCTTATGCACTTGGAAATGATACAAAAGGCATTAACGCTTTGGCTCCCTTCAATGATTCACAGCACATACTTATCCTGTTCCCCTCTCCCTCTCTACCCTCTCTTTTCCACAGGTGGTCCGGGCGCGACTGGAAGAGCAGGGCGTGACCGTCCGTGATGTCAAGCTCAATGGGTCAGCGGCGAGCCACGTGCTGCACCAGGACACCGGCCTGGGCTACAAGGACCTGGACCTGATCTTCGGTTTGAACCTGAGCGACGACAAGACCTTCCGTCTGGTGAAGGACGTGGTGCTGGACAGCCTGCTGGATTTCCTGCCGGTGGGTGTTAGCCGTGACCGCATCACACAACTCACCCTCAAGGAGGTCTACGTGCAAAAGATGGTGAAGGTGTGCAATGACACGGACCGCTGGAGCCTGATCTCGCTCTCCAACAACACCGGCAAGAACGTGGAGCTCAAGTTCGTGGACTCCCTGCGGCGGCAGTTCGAGTTCAGCGTGGACTCCTTCCAGATCGCTCTGGACTCACTGCTGCTGTTCGACCGCTGCTCTGAGACGCCCATGTCTGAGAGCTTCCACCCGACCGTGGTTGGCGAGAGCATGTACGGTGACTTTGAGGTGGCGCTTAGCCACCTGCGCGGCAAGACCATTGCGACACGCAGCCCCGAGGAAATTCGCGGCGGCGGCCTGCTCAAATACTGCCACCTGCTGGTGCGGGGCTTCCGTGCGGACTCCGAGCCACACATGAAGTCGTTGCAGCGCTACATGTGCTCGCGCTTCTTTATCGACTTCCCCGACATCGGCGAGCAGCAGCGCAAGCTTGAGGCGTACCTGCAGAACCACTTTGCCGGCATGGAGCACAAGCGCTACGAGTGCCTGGTCATGCTACGGCGTGTTGTGGACGAGAGCACGGTGTGCCTGATGGGCCACGAGCGCCGCCAGACGCTGGCACTCATCTCCGCGCTGGCACTGCGGACGCTGGCCGAGCAGAACGCCATCCCGGCCGTGCCCAGCATCACCTGCTACTACCAGCCGGCGCCCTACGTCAGGGACCTCAACTTCAGCAACTACTACGTGGCGCACGTGCAGTCGCCCGTACACTGCAGCAACAGCTACCAGACGTGGCTGCCCTGCAGTTGAGGAGAGGGACTCAAGAAAATCAAGAAAAAAAAAAACAGAACGGAGAAGTACAGAAACAGAAGGAGAGAAAAAAAGGGTGTGTGTTTGTTTGTGTGTTTGTTTGAGAGAGAGATGGATAAAGGCAGAATAGAATGCTTTGAAGCTGTTAGTTATCGTCTTATGTATAGAGGGGTTATAGTACGGGATTCAGTCCATGTGTAGCATTGTGGAACTAAATTGTGGGACCAAATGAGGATGGAGAAGGCAAAATAAGAGAGAAAAAGAAGAAAAAAAAAGATAAATTTGTGTTTTTTTTTTTTCTTTCCAAATCTTCATGTCACCCACCCCACTAAGTTATAAAGATGAACACTGCTGTAAATTAGAATCGAGCCATTGTAATGTCGTTTCTTTCTACATGTTCTCCTAAGATGTTGTGATGTACAGAAAGAGGAAAAGAAATCCGTGAATGACCCAGTGGTGGGTGCAAAGGGACAAAGCTAAAGCACTTTTTCCCTGCCTTCTGGATATGTGTAACGTTTATCAACATGTACGGTTGCTTTAGCAAATGTATATAAGTTATATGCTATAGATCTTTTGAGCGAGAGAGAAGACGGGTCAGAAGACCGAGTTCTGTTCTGACTGTGGTTGCATTTAAACTTATTTTTATTTGAAGAACTGAGGACCAAAGAATTTTCCTTGTAAAAGTGGAATGTTGCTTTTGTCGCCTCCCAAGTGCCTGAGACCAACCAACTGACATGAGAAAACTGTACATTATTTCTATGTAAATTAAAAACTGTCTAAAATTTTCAACCCTCCATGCAACTCTATGGTACATTTTTCAGCCTCCAGGGGTTGGGTTTATTTTTTTATTTTGAGAGATTTTTAAAAACCATGAAGGTAAATGCTCAGACTTGGGCTACCATTACCTCACACATGTGCTAATGCGAGTAGATGTAATTTAAGCTGAAGACGCAGGAGAAATGTCCCCACCACTTTTTGCAATCGCCAATTTGATCCCCACTACTTTTGACAACCGAAAATGAAATGACACCACAATGAATGAGCACTTTGTTTGAGAAGCTTTCTAATCACCAGTGGATAGATGATCAATTGATAAACTAAAATGAAAGTTGTGTGTCACAATGAAGCCTAGCTATTCTTTGATGACCCCAGACCTATATGCCTTCGTGCCAGTGTATCATGTTGCCTGCCATCTGAAAAAAAAAAAATGCTTTTCTATTGAAAGTCAGAAACGTTATGTCTTCTTCCCGTAGTGTGCTTTGAAAATGCTCTAACAGGGCGTATGAGTGTTGCTACCATCGCGATTTTTATTTGGTTTGCCAAGTCGAAATACAAGAAAGTGTTGCAGCGCTACAAATATCAAATACAACTAGAAAATGCATTTCCTGAAGGAAATACCAGTGCATGAAATGCAAAAGTTAAGAAAGGAAGAAGAAAAGAAAGAAGAGTGAAAGAAGGAAATAAGAAAGGAAAGAAGAGTGAAAGAAGGAAATAAGGAAGGAAAGAAGAGTAAAGAAAGGAAAGAAGAGTCGAAGAAGGAGAGAAGAAAAGAAAGAAGAGTGAAGAAAGGAAAGAAGAAGGAAAGAGGAAAAAAAGAAAAGTATAAGAAGGAAAGAAGAGTGGAAGAAGTAAAGAAGAAGGAAAGAAGAAAAGAAAGAAGAGTGAAGAAAGAAAAGAAGAGTGGAAGAAGGAAAGAAGAAAAAAAAGAAAAGTGAAAGAAGGAAAGAAGGAAAGAAGAGTGAAAGAAGGAAAAAAGAGTGGAAGAAGGAAAGAAGAAAAGAAAGAAGAGTGAAAGAAGAGTGGAAGAAGAAGGAAAGAAGAAAAGAAAGAAGAGAGAAAGAAGGAAAGAAGAAAGGAAAGAAGAGTGGAAGAGTGGAAGAAGAGTGAAGAAAGAAAAGAAGAGTAGAAGAAGGAAAGAAGAGTGGAAGAAGGAAAGAAGAGTGAAGAAAGAAAAGAAGAGTAGAAGAAGGAAAGAAGAGTGGAAGAAGGAAAGAAGAAAGGAAAGAAGAGTGAAGAAAGGAAAGAAGAAAAGAAAGAAGAAGGAAAGAAGAGTGAAGAAAGAAAAGAAGAGTAGAAGAAGGAAAGAAGAGTGGAAGAAGGAAAGAAGAGTGAAGAAAGAAAAGAAGAGTAGAAGAAGGAAAGAAGAGTGGAAGAAGGAAAGAAGAAAGGAAAGGAGAGTGGAAGAAGGAAAGAAGAGTGGAAGAACAAAAGAAGAAGAGTGGAAGAAGGAAAGAATAATATTCCTAGTTATACAGTTGAATGGAGAGGGACAGAGAGAAGAGGAGCCTTGGAACCTTGGCGCAGGTGTCAGTGAAGCACAGGTGCAAGCCAGTTTAAAGACCCTATTATGATGTCATAATGGCCCAATGTAAGTCAATGGGAGAAATTGTATTAGTTTTTCTTTAATATTTTAAAAAGTCTAAAGTTTACAAAAATGAAAAATACATAGCATAAGTGTCCTTTACAAGACCTACGCGCCAAAGTTTGAACGAAGTTTTTAAGTTAAGCGTTTGGAGCTGAATTAAGCGCAGAAGTCGGTAAAGAGAATAACTAGAAAATGCATTTCCTGAAGGAAATACCAGTGCATGAAATGCAAAAGTTAAGAAAGGAAGAAGAAAAGAAAGAAGAGTGAAAGAAGGAAATAAGAAAGGAAAGAAGAGTGAAAGAAGGAAATAAGGAAGGAAAGAAGAGTAAAGAAAGGAAAGAAGAAAGGAAAGAAGAGTCGAAGAAGGAAAGAAGAAGGGAAGAAGGAAAGAAGAAAAGAAAGAAGAGTGAAGAAAGGAAAGAAGAAGGAAAGAGGAAAAAAAAGAAAAGTATAAGAAGGAAAGAAGAAAGGAAAGAAGAGTGGAAGAAGTAAAGAAGAGGAAAGAAGAAAAGAAAGAAGAGCGAAGAAAGAAAAGAAGAGTGGAAGAAGGAAAGAAGAAAAAAAAAGAAAAGTGAAAGAAGGAAAGAAGAGTGAAAGAAGGAAAAAAGAGTGGAAGAAGGAAAGAAGAAAAGAAAGAAGAGTGAAAGAAGGAAAGAAGAAAAGAAAGAAGGAAAGAAGAGTGGAAGAAGGAAAGAAGAAAGGAAAGAAGAGTGGAAGAAGGAAAGAAGAGTGGAAGAAGAGTGAAGAAAGAAAAGAAGAGTAGAAGAAGGAAAGAAGAGTGGAAGAAGGAAAGAAGAAAGGAAAGAAGAGTGAAGAAAGGAAAGAAGAAAAGAAAGAAGAAGGAAAGAAGAGTGAAGAAAGAAAAGAAGAGTAGAAGAAGGAAAGAAGAGTGGAAGAAGGAAAGAAGAGTGAAGAAAGAAAAGAAGAGTAGAAGAAGGAAAGAAGAGTGGAAGAAGGAAAGAAGAAAGGAAAGGAGAGTGGAAGAAGGAAAGAAGAGTGGAAGAACGAAAGAAGAAGAGTGGAAGAAGGAAAGAATAATATTCCTAGTTATACAGTTGAATGGAGAGGGACAGAGAGAAGAGGAGCCTTGGAACCTTGGCGCAGGTGTCAGTGAAGCACAGGTGCAAGCCAGTTTAAAGACCCTATTATGATGTCATAATGGCCCAATGTAAGTCAATGGGAGAAATTGTATTAGTTTTTATTTAATATTTTAAAAAGTATAAAGTTTAGAAAAATGAAAAATACATAGCATAAGTGTCCTTTACAAGCCAGTTACAGCTAGGTTTTTTTGACACAATGAAGCAGTTGAGGTATTTTAATGCTAGGCTCATAAATGTCTGTGGCTAACATTGTGAAATTAGAGTCTCCGTTGTGAAGTGCCCAGGATTTAATGTTTGGGCGTCATCCTTGGGCATAAACTTGGTAAAGTATGCACTTGTGAGTGCAGTTTTATAGAAATGTACCCTCAGATACTGGAGTTGGGGGTGCAAAATGACGCCCAAATCTCCGTATTTGTTATCTGTCACTAGCACGTTTGCTATAATTTCGGGGAAGGAGGTTCTCACTACAGTAGTTCTGTATCTTCTGGCCACTAATGGACAGAGCCTACATCCCACTTGTTTTTAGTATGTGTTAACATTTTCATTTCAAAGCCCTACACAATCCTGGTGACCAATGACTTTTGGTACATATGTATTCGGGCTACCCTTATTGTAATAACAGAGGCAGGCAAAGCAATAGGCCAGTGACAAGTAGGATCATGTCAAATTCCCGTCTATGTCCCCAGCACTTTCCTACCAAGCTGATGCCCATGCTGATGCGTCCTTGCCTGTCAGGATGAAGAGGTTTCTAAAGCTGCCTTCCAGGGGAATGCTAATAGCTAAAAGTCTCATGGAGCAAAGGTATTAAATCTGTCAGATTGAGGAAATAGTATTTTCTTTCCCTCTCTCCCTTTCTCTATCTATCCCTCTCTTTTTCCTGGCACCCTTTTATTGCTGTCTGTTTCACTTTGCTGCCATTTTCTCATCCCCCCCCCCCCCCCCCCATTTTTCCCTTCCTGGCTCTTTACTCTTGCTCTCTCTCTCTCTCTCTCTCTCTCTCTCTGTCGGCCTCTTTCTCTTCTTCATGTTGCCTGTTTTGTCAGTGTCTTGAGAATGAGGTCCACTCAGAAGCAGAGACACATATTTGCCTTTATCCTCCATCTGTTTCTTAAGAGCTCAGAGGACTACTGTAGCTACGTTTGAATTAGTTGTACTCACCAGTGTGGACCTACGGATGCAGCTGAAGACCAGCTGGTACAGCAGGGATGTGTGTCTGTGTGTCTGTGTGTGTGAGTGTCTGTGTCTCTCTCTCTGTGTGTGTGTGAGTGTCTGTGTATACTTCTGCATGCCGAATGCTGAACATCTTTGTGTATGTGTCCCGAGTTTTCAAACAAACCATTCTGTCATGGCACGTAGCTCATAGCTAACCCGAGGACTTCTGTCAGGTTTGTTATGTGGAATGAATGATTGACGCACAAGGGGGTCCTATCTCATCGTCCAGCTTTCTTTATGCTGGAGGCCGGGGGGTGGTGGGTTCAACCAACCACTGTGATGTGTACAATCAGGAGCCCTTGCAACTGAGGAATGTGTTTGGCACCTGTAGGGCAAGGTCACACACCTGACAAAGGTCAATCATCTGGGGAGCATCGGCACACAACGTGTTGCTTCCCTGTGATGCAAGTCACCTTAGATTTAAGCTCTCACTAAAAAGTGAAATTAAATACACATCAGAACTGTTTTAGCAGAGGTAAGTTTAAAGGCAAGTGGATTGTCCATAGTCCTCCATAGCAGAGCAATGAGAGGCGAACACAGAAGATACCAAAAGACTGCTTTCACATCCGATCAGGCTGCAGGCAGGCTCTCGACTGGGGAAGTGTCGTGGATTTGTTTGCAGAGAGACGTTCGGACACCCATGGTGCGTTCTGGTGGAATAAACAGACTGGCGACACAGACGGGATATCTTGGTTCTTAAACAAACCGAAGGACTTGTGTGTGTTGCTTTGGGAAGCGCCCTGTGACTCACCACTAAAACATAGTGTTATTACTAGAGAGGGGGAAAAAAAATATGGAATAGCAATTAACAAAGCACAGTAAAAACCATTCACAGGCAGTGCACAGCGAGAAAGAGAGAGAACATCAAAACAAACTGCATGTGACAGAGATGGTTCCCATGATGTTAAATTAAGAGATCCCAAGGGCGGACACGAAAAGGATTCTGTCATTTAAACAAGTTTTTTCCTCCCGTTTGTCCACAAAGCATGATGTTGTCTGTCACGGACTGCAGGAGGGGGCTGGACCCAAAAGCACGACACAAGCTAAGGTTTAAACACGAAGGGGAATCTTTACTTACAGACAGGAACAGGACAAATGGTGCTGCAACAGCGTTATATCACACACAATGACAGACTACGAACTGAAGAAACACAAGTACACAGGACTAACAAGATAACAAAACAGGTGAGACTGATGGTTCAATTACAAAGAACTAAGGAACCAAGAAGTAACTATAGGGATGTGAACAGAGACAAAAGGAACAGTGGCAGAGACATTGATAAGAATACAAAACAAAAGAACCAAACAAACATTTAAAGAAAACAAACCCCCCTAAAACTGTGACACTGTCAGACAAATGTTTTATTCAATTTGGTGTAATTTGCTCTTTATATAGAAAGTCTATAACGTGCCATGGTTTCAGTATAAATTGCATTTCACTTTCAAAATAGAACAAACCACTAATGACTAAAGCAATGGGTTTATGGGTGGGAAAACACACTGTGAGCATGCAACATGGAAGAGTCCAGTTTTAAAGTGGAAGGACTTTCCTCATTTGGTCATTTAATCATTTAGACTTTTTTAGCTGTGCACTGAAACATAATTTTGCACATTAAAACAAATGGGAATGTCATGTGCATTCAAGCACACATTTGCATACATGCAAACACACACACACATAAATTGTGTAAGATTATATATTTAAAAAAAAGAATCTGTCTAGAAACTACGCCCTAGGCAAAAATATCACAGACCAATTAGTTCCAGAATTCCACAAAATTCTTTTGCTTTATTTTCAGGAGCAGCAACAGCACTGTGTAGCTCACAAGTCACGACAGAGACCCCATTAACTCCTGGCGTGCCCAAGACGGCAGATGACAGATGCGGCCCAGGCCTGGTGCAGAGCCGGCCCTGAGCTGAGGTGCGCTCTAGATAGCAAACGAAGGCTATCGTTTGTGAACGTTTGCTTTGAGTTTATTGCACACATATACAAACCCGCACACAAATGGTAGTTCTCTGTGAAAAAACACGGAGGCTGGACTAAGGATTACTGTTTAAATCAAACTATTTGGAATGTTTACACAAAAACGCTCAAATTTAAAAGTTCGAGGAAAACGCATTCGCCCTCTCTGATCCGGCCTGAACCCAGCCCTCATCCTACATGAATCCAGCCTGTGTCTGGCTTTGAGCCTGCACAGATTCAGTCCTGTTCCCATATGAATCCAGTCCAGATCATCAGGCAGTCAGCTGCTCTCAGCATTGGCAGGTAGGGTGAAGTAGGTCAGAGCGGCTATCCTCTTTGCTCTCTCTCTTCCTCTCTCTTTCTTTTCTCTGTGAGAGGGTGCCAGAGAAGAAACGGCCATTCCTCTTCCTCCGTTTCCGCTGCCTGTCTGACGGAAAAGTACCGAGGTGACCCGACGGGCAGGAGCAAGAGAACCAGCCCTTCTCTGGAGTCAGTCGTCTCTCGCACGCTCTAAACTCTTCTCACACACTGAACACAATGTGTCTTCAAACCCGCATTTGACTTCAGGTACTCAGTACTTCGGTACTTAGGTACTCAGGTCCTAACAGGGGGGAGAGAAAAACATGTGGGTTCAGCTCTACACAGCCTTGGTGGGCAAGCAGTCCAAGCAAGCCATATAATGCATTATCCTTTCCCCCTACATGAGTCAGGTCCTCTAGTCTAGATACACATCCAGCATGCTCCTCATCTGTGTGTCTATCTGTTTTTCACTGTGCCTGAGTGTCCATGTGTGTATATGCGTCCATCTCTTTATCTTTCACTGGATCTGTGTATGAATGTGTGTGTCTGTACACATCGGTTTGTCTATGTTTGCATTAGTCTGTCAGTTTGTGTGTGTGTGTGTGTGTGTGTGTGTAAGTGTGAGGGAGTGAGTTTGTGTAAGTTTGGGGTGAAGGCAGGTTCACACACCGGTTCATGGGCTGCGAGGAATGCCCCAGTTTGGTGACTCTGGCGTGCATGCGCATCCGGGACGGAACACACCTGTGACGGCACACGCTGGAATTCCCAGATGTGCGTTGGGGCTCGCAGTCTCTGTGGCAACCGCTCTTCTGCCTCGCCACTATGCATACTTCAGATTTCACAGGGCTGCAGCCGTTGCCAGGGCCAGCAGCACAAATAAACAGGTAAATAAACCAAGACAGAGATAAGCATTCGGAAAGGTGGAACAGCTGGAGGAAAACTGGGTGCTTAGAATGCTATGATTGCAGATACCAGAGATGGGTTTGATGGACTATTCCAATCTAAAAATTTGATTAGTTTAGAAAAGCTAATACACAATAGAGAATAAGATACAGTATGATATTACAGAAATTATATTATATACAAAATGTAATAAACAACAAGTCAATTTCAGTTTCTGTGGAGATTAAACTGGAGGTAAACTTAAAATATAACTATACTAACACTATAGTAATGTAACTGGAAGGTTGAGATAAGAGGAACCAACTGCCTTCCACTGAACCACTTTGCTGAGGTGGAGGGTGAACTTCACAGGATGATTTGTTACCAAGGCCGAGAATGAGGGAACTCTGCTAGCTCCTTTGTCAGGCAACTTATAGACGTATAGCAAGTAAACATGGATAACATGGTTAATAGTCTATTCAATCATTATCAGAAACCTATCTGTCTGTGTAGCCATGGACTGATGATGTCTATGATCTGGAAACGCTCAGCTTGATCCGCAGCTTCATCGATAGGCTACTGCAGTTAACTTTGTTTTCATTATACATAATGTGGGCATAGTTACAGCACTCTTTTAATTGAAAACTGATGCCATAGTCAATAGTTTACCAAACTAAAATAGAAAATTAGACATTGAGGAAATATCCTGCAAAAAGGGCATAAAGGCAGGTTCTTAAGCACCACCTGGGGTCTATCTGTGCACGTGCCTCAGCTCTGGCAGCTGACACTTCTGACCCTGTTTCTCAGCCTGTGTGAACCACCCTCTTTTTCAGCGTCTGGATTCCTCAAAGGAACCAATGTCTAGTTCACCCAGAGAGTTTTTGATGCGGAAACGCTGCAGCATACCAGACGTCCAAATTAGGTAGAGTTCAAAGAGGCAGAAATCAACTAGAGTTCAGTTCCTCCTTGCGATATCCTGCAATACCAGAGAGCTGCCATAGTGAGTTGTTATAAATCCTGTTGAAGGTACTTTGACCTCCATTGTAAAAAAGCTCAGCCCAAGGCCTACAGACACAGCTAGGCATTTAGTTTAGTTGAGTTGAGTTCTTCCTTGCAGAAAGAAAGAGAGAAAGGACGCACACCTAAGAAATACAGGTACAGAGGATAAAATAGTTAAAACATATAAAACACTCTATAAACTCCAAAATGTAAAGTTTAACACCGGTGTTTTGGTTACTGCAGGCGACCGAAGTGTATCGTTATAAATCATGTTCATGATACTTTGACCTCCACATGAATTTAGAATGGCATTTATTATAACAATAACCTTTATCTTTATTCAAAATCCATGTTAAGTGTTTCACAGAGGCAGCAAAATATAACAGTCATAAAATCATCAAGTTTTAAAAGCAAACAGATAAAAACAATTAGGTATATAAAAAACAATACAGTGATACACCAATACAGAATAAAAAGGAAATAAAAGACAATTCTCCTATAAAAGGGCTGGAAATATAAAAAGGGAAGTCACTAACTCAGACATCTAGAGTTGAGTTCCTTCTTGTTTCATCACAATACCTACAAGGCTACAGTAAAAAAGAGGAAGTACACACATATAAAAGATAAAGGTGTTGGCTAGAATAGTTCAAAGGTGAACAGCATACCCTGCAGGATATACTCCAAAATGTACATTTTAAGTGACTTCTTGCCTATTGTCTTCTTCAATACTAAAGGGCCACGACAGCATATTGTCATGAATCATGTGGATGTTACCTTGACCTCCATTGTAAAAATACATTGTAGTAATCAGCCCAAGGCCCATAGATCCAGACATGTGTTTCAGCTAGTCAGCTAGTCTACCTGAGGGCTACAGAAAGAAAAAGAGAGAAAGGATGCAGGCCCAAAAACACTGGTTGGGCTCACTCTAACTAGCCACATAGTTCAAAATGTCATATTTAATAATGACATTTCCGCTACTGACTTCAGGACATATCAATACCAGGGGACTATCAATGCGTATTGTCATAACCTCATATTGTAACGTTGTTCTTCCAGAAGAAAAGTAAAGTGAGATAAATAACAGATGAACAGACATCATTTCTCAGTATCGTTCACCAAGTACTTTCACCAAGCAAATTATTACCCCGGTCTTTGTCTGGATGTACTGTACCCATAATTCTTGTGTTGGATTTAAACCTTGAGTGTAGTTTCTTCACATCAGCCCCTTGAGAGCATCTTGTGATTTATCTTCTGTCCCTACTGCAAGCTCTTGACAGGCAGTGAAAAAAGAGAGGAGAGGACATTTTCATTATGAAGTAGCATGGATGGAAATATGGAACGGATCACGAGTAGTCAAAGCGATTTCAAAGTTACGGTAACGTACTGTTCTCTTTTTGAAGCCTGAGCCTGCCATCGCCAACAAGCAGGGCAATAAACAACCAGATGAAAAACGTAAAGCTATTTCCTGAAAATGATCATTAAATGCCCTTGTACACGAATGAAAGAGCAAATCCCCCCAAAATAAATTGACTCCCAATCCTGGGTAATGGCATGCTTAAGAATGAAGGATGTGGTACTACACTTTGCCCCATAAAGTCTTTTATAGCAGCACAAGGCCCTGCCTCATCCCCTGCACTGATTGCAAGCAATTTACTGACAGCTTACAGCAAGGCTATTTAGGGAGCCCCAGAACGTTTTTTGTGGACCTGTGTTTGTTTTTTTTAATCGCTCTCTTAATGCCTAGGTAACCGCTGTTGTTCGGGAGACGGTTTGGGTCAACATCATTTGGAGAGGCTCCCTTTAGACTTGCAAACCTTGAGGCAGACAGAGGTTGGGCGTGAGGGAAATACAGTGTGTGTGTGTGTGTGTTTGTGAAAATGCAGATGATGAGTGTGTTTGTGTGTGCTGAGGGGGTGCAAGGCTGCAGATTATTCTGGAAATGCCAGAGAAACAGGAAGTCATTTCTCCAGGATGCACGAGACGTTCCTACTAAGTGAATAGGAGAAGTGGAAATGATCTCTCTCTCTGTCTCTCTGTCTCTCTCTCTCTCTCTGTGTTAGAAACTGTTAGCACACACACATACACACACAGACGCACGTGCACACACACACACTCACACACACACACACACATACATAAACATGTCTACTAAAACCATGTCTGCATCAAGATAAAACAGTGTTAATCATCACTGACCATCGCTGGAAGAAAGAACACCACTTTGCTTTCAGATGAGTGTGAGTGTGAGATTGTGTGTATGTGTCTGTGTCTGTGTGTATGTGTATGTGTATTGTGGCATCACGATGGGCCAGCTAGCAGAGGGGTGTGGTGTTCGTGTGGAGGTCTGGCTGCCACACCACAAGATGGCTGCCAGTGGCACTACATCTCCCAGAATGCAGCAGCACCCAACCAGGTGTAGGTGCTTAAGGCACCTGATGGAAGGAGCATTTAGGACAGGTGGTGCCTGTTGTGAGAGAGGCGAGAGAGCCAGGAGGGAGAACAGAGAGCACTTGACGTGCGGGTGAGGCCTTTGTTGAAACGCTTGCTGAAGCGTTTGCTAAATCGCTTGCTAAATCGCTTGCTAAGCCGAGTCCGGAAGGGGGAAGGCTAGCACCACTGGGAAGGATCTGGACGGACAAACTTTGAGTTTGCAACCACAGTTGGTAGGACTTAAGTTAGGAGCAACTTTATGAAGCCTATGTTTTGCCTTTGAAGAACTTTTATGTTTGCTTCCTGAAATACTTTTGCCTGCTCTGTCCTGTTGATTACCCACTGCCCTACACCCAGCTCAGTGGTAAAACCTCTCATGATACCACACTATGTGTGTGTTTAGATTTGAGGGTGGGAAGTTGAATGGTGAGCCTGGCCTTCCTGTCCTGGATTGAAAGAGAAGTGCTGTGAAAGGTTGCACTGTTTGTCCCAGTCGGGCCCCCGTGGTGACTCCCGCCTCATAAATATTCATGACCTGCTGCCCTTAGAGGCCTACACCTGAAAACAGAGGAGGAGTTTATCTCCATGTCAACAACCCCAACCCCGTCTTCGCCACACCAGCCAACCCAATCAAAACAACTTCCTATGAGCCTCTCTCTTTTCAGTCACAATCAAATCATCAGTAGTTCTAGAAAGTTCCCCCTGCACCAGTGCTGTTAGCCTCCTGGACCAACTCTTCTCAGTAAGGTTAGCATATGGTCTCTCTCAGGCTGATACTTCTGGTATATGGACCATGTTGGGTCCAGGCCTGTCAGCAGATGGCCTCTCTCAAGACAGACGGCAGCGAGGTTCTGATCCCTTCGGGGCAGCAGGTGCCCTGCTGGGCTTCATTTCCCCTGCCATAACCGGACCAGACAGTTTGATAGCTGCCCATTTCTGGTGCGAATTGACTGATTGATGGGTAGCCATAAATGAAAAAATGCTAGGTGGTGTGTGTGTGTGTATGTGTGGTTACGCCTACAGTATGGGGAGCCAGGTGTAACAGACAGATGGTGAAGGCATGGACACAATGGAGCTCTTTATTAAAGATTTCAATAAATATAGAAATAGATATTATCATCATTCAAATATCACCTCCAGGCAACTATACACCAAAGCCACCGCGGTTGATCAAAATAGCAGCTCATGGCCATTACACACACCGGCAACTTCACACATCAAAAACAGAACTCCTCACACCCTTTACAAAAAGTGTGTTATGTTAAGACACAAGTACGCACAACCACCACTACTCACATTCACACTAAACATAAAATGGATTCAAATATGCTAACACAAATATGTTGCTCATTTCCCCAGCTTCTCCCCAGCTTAAGCTACTATGTAAATACATTACATTGACTGCCAAGACCATGACTATTCATGCTATACATCAATGCCAGGCAACAAACAAAGTTGACCAGACTATATTTAAACAAACATCGCCGACCACCAAAGGAAGTCCTCCTGTAACCTGCTCACTCATATTTCACAAACTAACCTCCCTTACCTCCCTAACCTCCTAAAGGAGTTCAGAGCCATGCGTTTCATAGAGCGCCCAGAACCTTACGCAACAGCATTATGTCATCTGGGGATGATGAGGTATGGGTGGGCAGAAGCAGACAGCGCAAGCAACCCACAAGCCCTGGACAGCCTGCTGGAGGCCACAGCCTTTTTGCCAGTTCACCATCCATCCTGGTGCTAAGCACCCAACCATACCCATGTTTAAGGGAGAGCGAGAGAGTATGCGTTTGTGTGTGTCTGAATATATAAGTGAGAGAGAGAGAGAGGCAGAGAGAGACAAAGAATATGAGTGTGTGTACCCGTATGGATTTTTGAGAGAGAGAGCGAGAGAGTGAGAGAGAGAGATGATCTGGGGATCACTCACACACACACACACACACCCACACACACACCCACACACATGCCCACACACACACACACACACAAACATGCCCACATTTCCCAACAGAAATCAGAGGTGTGTGAGTTGTGAAAACAAACTGGGCTGCTAAAATGGTTAAAGGGGAGTATTATTAATACCTTGAGGTGGAATCGGGATTAGACCTGGCATGGAGGTAGGATGGGCTGTCACCTCTCCTCTTGGTGAGTCTCTAACACACATTACGCACACAAACACACACACACACACACACACAACACACACTGGGAATACACTGGGAACATAACACACACACACACATAACACACACTGGGAACATAACACACGCACACAAAACACACACTGGGAACATAACACGCGCACACACACATAACACACTGGGAACATAACACAAGCACACACACATAACACACACTGGGAACATAACACACACACAAAACACACACTGGGAACATTCAGATCCTGCAGGCTGAGGAACCAACCCTGAGCACTAGGTCCATGCATTCAGTGTGCTTGGCACCAGACTGCACTTTGCAACATTCACAGACGCACATTCTCACACACACACAGACTCACATTCACAGATCCATTACTTAGCTTTGCTGTCATGCACTGATATAAGAGTGAAGGTTTTTCACAGGGCATGATTAAGCACGGATGCCGTCACACACGCACACACACACACAGAGACAGAGAACCTCAACTTTTCAAATTTAAACAAACTGGCAGGTTAATCCGAAAAAGATTATTTGCTTGGGCCATCGTGGGAGCTGCTAATATGTTTTTCCTATAAATATGAGCACAGAAAGTGTATTATCAGGACATACATACTCCTTCATTGCCTGGGCCTTGGCCTTGTGTCAGCAGCACTGGATGAAGAGACTGCTGCCTTCAACTGTGGCTCCTGCCCAGCGCAGAGGGGATCGTCCGCTGAGAGCACGGAACTTTCCGGATGAACTACGGCACAGCTGGAGGCAGAGATGTGGGCTCCATTTCAGCAGAGAGAAGAAGAGAAGATCCAGCCTACAGAGTCTTGGATTCCTTAGCCACTCTTTGGAGTTTGCTCCTCTGATCTATCTATCTATCTAACTAACAATCTATATATATTTAACCTTATATTCTTTGTGTAATATAAATCTATACAGGCTTTTTATAATATTCCGATCATATCATAAGATGCATTGATCACAGACTGACCAGAGGTACAGTAAACATGTCTATTTTTCACAGAAACTGTCAGCTGTGGTTCTAGTGGAAAGTGGTCATTTTACATTAGGTCATTGACAGTGGATATTCTGAGTTAGTCACTGTAGCATCTATTTATTCTTTCATACTGATGTAGGGCCCTAATTTCATTAATGGGCGATGCAGCTGGCAACAGACAAAGTAATGACCTACAGCTAATTTAAGAACTAACCTATAATTTCATAACATTAGCTAAATTCTAAGCCCAAACATGGGTGGGTCAGCACAATGCTGGGTTGTGTCTGTGCACTGACGCGGGAGTTCCACGAATAAATAAATAAAAAATGAATAAATGAGTTCCTTCAAGCAACACCTTCTTCTGTGAAATGTCTAAATTACTTCATGTTGGGCAGACCTCCTGCATAAGAACCTCCATCTCCTCTGATTTAAACCGCTCCGTTTGCAACTGGAAATGTGTTGTTTGCTCTTTTGTAGAACAAGTACTGAGCTCCATGGGAACGTTAATAAGGTAGGGTTGAATCATTGTGATGGGCTGATAAAGAATGACTTCATTGCCACATTCACTAATTACTCAACCCATTTATGCTTGATTGCACCCTGTGCGTCAATGAAATGAGCAAATATAGTTTGGCACCATTTACAGTGCTCGTTGTCTTATGACATTAGGGACCCTAATAGTTGTGTTCTAAAGGGATTATAGATACTGCCCAGTAGCTTGGGAAATACTCCATGTCAGACACGCTGTATATTGTTTATGAGTAAGGGATGAAAATACTCCATGGCAGACACGCTGTATATTGTTTTTGAGCAAGGGATGAAAATACTCCATGTCAGACATGCTGTATATTGTTTTTGAGTAAGGGATGAAAATACTCCATGTCAGACACGCTGTATATTGTTTTTGAGTAAGGGATGGGGGGTCCTGAAGGGCAATGGGGTAGTATAGTTTTCCACTGAGCATGCAGGAGAGGACCCCAAACCTCCACATGTGTCCCTTCACCTTTGCTCTTTTCTCCCCTCTCTCTCTCTGCCTCTCTCTCTCTCTCTCTCTCTGCCTCTCTCTCTCCCCCCTCTCTCTTTCTCTCCTGATGGGGTTCATCTGTGAAATATGTTTACTAAAGTACGCTTGTTCTCCCACACATCAGCATTTATCTAACAGACGGCTCCCCCAGACCTCCTGGCCTATGGCTTGATTTACTCTCCCAGCTCCTAAAAAAGGAGAACAGGAAAAGAGAGAGAAGGAAAAGAGAAGAAGAGAAGGAGGGAAAAAACAGTCTTAGTCTGGCTGGCCTGTTGTGCTCTCTGAATCTTTTTTCTTTTTTTTAAGTGTTTTGTCTGCGTAAGCTCATTGTGTGTGTGTGTGTGTGTGTGTGGGAGTGTGTGTGTGTGTGTGTGTGTGTGAATGTGAGTGTGTGTGTGTGTATGTGTGTGTGTGTGTGACTATGTGTGTTGCTACTGCTGTCCCCCAATGCTGCTCTTGTGTTAGTCAGCAGTGATCTCTACAGTGCTGGATGGGTTACTATAACATGGCGGGTACGCTGTGGTCTGCATGTTCATTTTGGAAATCAGCTCTTCAGAGTGTAGACCAGACGAATGAAGCAGAAGGGAAAACTATTAACAAGTATTGAGACATGGCCTTTGTGTTGTGTCCACTTGTACATTTTATACCCTATCTTATCGTACCATACCATACCATACCATACCAACCATACTATACCATACCATACCATACCATACTATACCATACCATACCATACCATACCTACTTACCTACCCTACCCTACCATACCCTACCCTACCCTACCCTACCCTACCCTACCATACTATACCATACCAACCATACCATACCATACCATACCATACCTACTTACCTACCCTACCCTACCATACCCTACCATACCCTACCCTACCCTACCCTACTCTACCCTACCATACTATACCATACCAACCATACCAAACCTACCTACCTACCATACCATACCATACCATACCATACCATACCATACCTACCATACCATACCTACCTACCTACCCTACCCTACCCTACCATACCATACCTACCATACCATACCTTTCTACCTACCTATCATACCATACCATACCATACCTACCTACCATACCATACCTTATCGTACCATACCAACCATACCATACCATACCTACCAACCATACCATACCTACCTATCTACCATACCTACCTACCATACCATACCATACCATACCATACCATACCAACTATTAACAAGTATTGAGACATGGCCTTTGTGTTGTGTCCACTTGTACATTTTATACCCTATCTTATCGTACCATACCATACCATACCATACCAACCATACCAAACTTACCTACCTACCATACCATACCATACCATACCAACCATACCAAACCTACCTACCTACCATACCATACAATACCATACCATACCATACCAACCATACCATACCAACCATACCATACCTACCTACCTACCATACCATACCATACCATACCATACCAACCATACCAAACTTACCTACCTACCATACCATACCAACCATACCATACCAACCATACCATACCTACCTACCATACCTACCCTACCCTACCCTACCCTACCCTACCAACCATACCATACCATACCATACCTACCTACCATACCATACCATACCATACCATACCAACCATACCATACTATACCATAACATACCTACCTACCATACCATACCTTTCTACCTACCTATCATACCATACCATACCTACCTACCATACCCTACCTTATCGTACCATACCAACCATACCATACCATACCTACCAACCATACCATACCTACCTATCTACCATACCTACCTACCTACCATACAATACCAACTATACCATACCTACCTACCCTCCTACCATACCATACCATACCATACCAACTATACCATACCTACCTACCATACCATACCAACCATACCATACCATACCACACCATACCTACCTACCATACCATACCTTTCTACCTACCTATCATACCATACCATACCTACCTACCCTCCTACCATACCATACCACACCATCCCTACCTACCTACCATACCATACCATACCATACCAACTATACCATACCTACCTACCAACCCTCCTACCATACCATACCATACCATACCATACCATACCATACCTACCTACCTACCTACCTACCTACCTACATACCTACCTACCTACCATACCATACCATACCATACCATACCACAGAAGTATAAATGTTGGCCTAGGATATGTATTGCATGGACAGAGTTACTTTTGTCTGTGAAATCAGTTTATTTTGTGAGAAGTGAGAAGTGCATTCAGTTTTTTGTCCACAAAATGAAAAGCACAACAGTCATTTTAGTGCACAACATGAATCATCCATTTTGCTTTTCGTGCAGGAAAGGATATGCTCTTTTTGATATTTCATCAACACAATGCTTTTGTGTTTGCATTTTTGTGCACAAAAGGCATTACAGTGTTGCATGGTTTCGTAACAAATGAATGCCTTTCAAATGCGTTCAGTGGGCTATACGAGATAAAATAAGGCCTGTTACACTCTGCTTCCCATATGGACACAGAGGAGAGACAACAGGCACCCCATATGGACACTGAGGAGAGACAACAGAAGGACAGACATACCCTAAAAGGATTTGGGACAGACCCAGGCCATATCTGTCTGACAGTCAGTTGCTAGAAAATTCTCCAATTTCTGCCTCCCTCCTCTTGGCAATGCTCACAAGAGTGGGAAAAAAAGAGCCAGACCCTTGTGGATTATTATTAGGTTTAAAAGCCTTTAGTTTGAAGGATAAATCACATTAAAATACACAAATGCGTATTGGCACACCACCCAGCCTTAATAATCAGGGTGTAGCACATCAGGCCATCAAAATATAGGCATATTAAGCATAAAAATAGTACGCACTAGT
Source organism: Clupea harengus (assembly GCF_900700415.2). Lineage (NCBI taxonomy): Eukaryota > Metazoa > Chordata > Actinopteri > Clupeiformes > Clupeidae > Clupea > Clupea harengus. The sequence goes on along the minus strand of NC_045170.1, from coordinate 22,679,828 downwards.
TCCTGGCCGGTTTTTCTTCATACTTCCTTTGTCTCCTAACCAGAGCACTTGTGGGTTTTTTTCACACCTGGATGCAAGCTACAAGTCTACGTCTCAGTAGTCTATTCTGCCCCTGTGCAGTGTTAAGTGCACCTCCCTCCTTGCCCCAACCCAGTCTGAGAAACACACCAGGTAAGCAGCTGCCCCCTCACTCTGCACAGTCTGCATAAGAGAAGCCATATATTAATGTAGCAGTGATCAGCATCTCACATGTGCCTCAACATTGAGCTCTTTTCTCATGGCTATAGACACCATTAAAGTCTTTAATAGCCTTTTATCCAGACATGTGTGTGCATGTGTGTGTCTGTGATGCTCTCAGTCAGACTTTTTGTAAAGACTGAATACAGAAATAAATGAAATACACCACCAATTACATACAGCAAATAACCAAAGCACACATCTTCATCTCTCTCTCTCTTTCCATCTCTCTCAGCATGTCCCTGCTTCCTTCCTGTACACATTCATCCTCTCTTCTTTTACACTTCTTCTTCTTGCCCTTCTTCTTCACCCTCATCATATTCCTCTTCTTCTCCTCCTTTCTTCTTCTTCTTCTTTCTGAAATTGATCAAATATTTGCTCTTCCTGGGCCCCGTGTCTTCTGTTGATTTTCTGGAGTGTGTTTTCAGTGGTGGTTTGCCCCCGCGCCGTGGTCCAACACAGCCGTCTCAGACAGGGCCTGCTGTTTGGTTTAGCGGCGGGAGAGCGTTAGCGTGTTAGCGTGCGTGAGGGCCGGGCCTGGCCCGACTCTGGGCCGTGGGTGGGCCGGGTCCCCTTGCTTGGCTGGGCTCCCTAGCTGGGCAAACGGGAGGCCCGGGCCTGGGCCTGGCAGACACTGGGGCTCATTCAGGCGTCCGGCTGCACACAGACACACACACACACACACACACAAACACACAGGATAGAGTCAGGATTGTTTGCTGGCGAGAGGCGCTCCCTAGAATGCTGTGACACTGTTCCTCTCTGGGAAAAAAAGGTATTCTGAAACCCCCCCAACATACATACACACACACACACACACACACACACACACACACACACAGTCACCCAAAACACACACACACACTCACATATGCTGACACACACACATGCGCAAACACACTGATCCACATTCACACACATGCATACTGACGTACACATGCACTCTCTCTCTTCTTCCCTCCCCGACTTTCTCTCACATTTACTTTTTCTACTTCAGACACACTCATCTCCTGACACTCTCTCTTCAACTGGCATTGGCAAAAAAGGAACGGCTGTGGCTGGCCTCTACGAATGTGTAGATGTGTTAGCTGAACTTGTGTTCTCGCTACATACTGCATTCCGGTAAGAGAGAGACAGATACATAGAGAGAAAGATACAGAGAGAGAGAGCGAGAAAGAGTGAGCGAAACAGAGATACACACACACATACACAGAGAGGGAGACAGAGTGAGAGAAACAGAAAAACACACACACACACACATACACAGAGAGTGAGAGAGTTGAAAAACTAAGTGAAACAGAAAGATACACACACACATACGCAGGGAGAGAGAGAAAGAGTGAGTGAAACAGAAAGATACACACACACATACGCAGGGAGAGAGAGAAAGAGTGAGTGAAAAAGAAAGATACACACACACATACGCAGGGAGAGAGAGAAAGAGTGAGTGAGAAAGAAAGATACACACACACATACTCAGGGAGAGAGAGAAAGAGTGAGTGAAAAAGAAAGATGCGCACATATACAGCGAGCGAGAGAGAGAGTGTGTATGTGTGTGTGTGTGTGTGCGAGAGAGAGAGTGTGTGTAGGTGCAAGAGAGAGAGAGAGAGTGTATGTGTGTGTGTGCGAGAGAGAGAGTGTGCATATGTGTGTGTGTGTGCGAATAAGAGAGAGTGTGTGTGTATGTGTGTGTGCGAGAGAGAGAGTGTGCGTATGTGTGTGTGTGTGCGAAAGAGAGAGAGTGTGTGTGTATGTGTGTGTGCGAGAGAGAGAGAGTGTGTGTGTATGTGTGTGTGTGTGCGAATAAGAGAGAGTGTGTGTGTATGTGTGTGTGTGTGCGAAAGAGAGAGAGTGTGTGTGTATGTGTGTGTGCGAGAGAGAGAGAGTGTGTGTGTATGTGTGTGTGTGTGCGAATAAGAGAGAGTGTGTGTGTATGTGTGTGTGTGTGCGAAAGAGAGAGAGAGTGTGTGTGTGTGTGTGCGAGAGAGAGAGAGTGTGTGTGTGTGTGTTTGTGCAAGAGAGAGAGACCCACGGATCTGTAAGAGCACTGTAAGCAGGCACTGCTTCCATGCGCTGGCATTTCCTGCCCCAGTCCCTGTGGTTCGCTCAGGACCAGAGCACAAACTCGCCCTTAAAGCAACACTATACAACAATGTCACTTTTTCAGAAATGTGCTAAAAGCCAACTCGTTTTGGGACCATCTTCAAATTCATTTTGATGTTATATTTGATCATATGAAATATGAAGTGTCGTTCCCAATATCCATTTAGGCTTTGCACTTTGTGTGTGTCTGTATCTGGACTAGAACACCCCGCGAAAATGTAAGAAAAGCTTCTATAGCATGACATTGCTAACCGTATCGCCAAAAGACACCAATTAACATGTTAGTAAGCCTTTATCAGTGCCAACTGGGCTGTTTGTGGTGTTTGGAAGGTTTTTGCACGTCTTATAGGGAGCTAGCTCTCTAGTTCCAGATAAAAACCGCTCACTGCTGCTTTAAATGCGCCCCAGTCCCTGTGGTTGATTGAGGACTAGAGCACAAACTCGGCCTGAAATGTGCTGTATTTACGGAAAAAAAGCTGCTCCATCAAATGCAGTCACTGTCCGTTTTTGATTCTGTTTGCTGTGTCTTCTTTGGAACCTGAAAAAAATGTTGTGCTTGATTTCCTCCACATTTTTGGCAGCATTAGAGGACATCAGGCTCCGACTGTGAAATAGCAACTGAAATGTAGAATTAAATATCCACTCTTTAAAAAACTTAAAATGAGAAGATAGATATTTTGATTACAACCAACAACCAATCACCAGTGGCCTTACTCCATTCCCATAATTTGGCCACCAAACAACATGAAATATGTCCTGATATGAAGAGAGGAATTTTGACAGTAATCTCAGACGTACAATGAGCAGTGACACTAAAATTAAACCATCACCTCTGTCATAAATTATCTAAACATCCTAAACGTTGTGCCATGTTGCATTGATTAAGATACGTTAAAAAGAGTTTACGTTTTTTTGATTACGTTAAGTAATGCAGAGTCTAAAACACCCACCATAAACATTGCCGTGTTAATTGCCTTAATCATCTGATTATCATGGATGTGCAGAAATCATCAGTGAAACAAGCAGTCCAGCATGAGTAATGGGTGATTATCTTAATGAAGAGACAAGTGGCCATGTCTGAGGCAAGAGAAGCCGTTAATGGTGAGGCGTCCAGAGAAACTCATGCTGAGAAAGAGTGAGACCCTGTTTCGTTTTTTACACAGGCAGCCTCCAGCACTTCAAGCTTTAGGACCCTTAGTGAACAACAGTAAAGCCTTGGCCTATAGCAACATTTTCCAGTTTTAAAACTAACAACAAATCTGTGGAGGAATATGCCATATGGAATTAATTTAATTGCCTTCATATTCAATTCAGTAGCAAGCATGTTATACAAATATTATATACCATGTACCAACATACTTCAACAATAAAGTTTTTAACCAGTTCAGAGCAGTTAGTTATTAGTACATAGTAGACAAATTACATGAAAATGAGAACATAAATATTGCTGTGTATTTTTCTGAAGGGTTGCCTGTGAGAAGGCTGCCTTTGGCCTTCTGAGTGTTCAGATGTTGATGTTCATTAAGTGGGCAGGAGCAGTTTCCTGTGCAATCATCACCCTTTTGACAAATTCTGAGTTCTCCGGGAGTGTTTGAACATGCACCTCAACCACATACATGACCTCCGAGAGGCCCCTGAGGTCAAAGGTTTAGAGTTTCCCCTCAGGTTTGATGTGATTCAAAGTCTATTCCTCTCCCCCTCTCTCTCACTCCCTCTCCCTCTCTCTCAGTCATCACTCTCTTTCTCTCTCCTCTTCTTTCTTTCCCTCTCTCAGGCATCTCTCTCTCTAACTCTCCCTCCCTTTCAAACATAACAAACTGGCATTTTGTGTTCGGTAGCTCTGTGCAATAACTCTATGTGTAACGCTATAATGTAGTGTGCTGGGGGTGAGCTAGCGGAAACATCTGGGCGACTGTTGTGTAGCCTCCCAGCATGCATCAGGTGCTGTGTTGTGTTGTCGATTAGCTGTTAGCGGTCTGGTTGTGCCTCCCTTTTGTGTCCAGTAAGAGTGTGTGTGTGTGTAATGTCTGACACTATCACGTGTAACTGTTATCATTTTGTCTGTGTTTATGCTGTTTTATGCCCTTTGTTAGTTTAACATATTTGTCTGTACACTGTCAGTGTAAGTGTCATTGCCAAGTATTTGTGTGTGTGTGTGTGTGTGTGTGTGTGTGTGTGTGTGTCTGTGTGTGTGTGTGTGTGTGTGTGTGTCTGTGTGTCTGTGTGTGTGTGTGTGTGTGTGTGTGAATAAACGGCATTCCTGGGGCTGTGCAGTGTAAGGAAGGAGCACAGTAATCTGTCTCTCCCTCACGTTGCCTTCTTCCACGTTAGCTGCCTACATTATGTTTCTGTAGCTTAACTGGTAGAAGAAGGGTTTAACACCACCAAAGTCACGGGTTCAAAATAGTACAGCAGTTAATGATAAACATTCAGTTTGCCGTTTCCCGGAATTTCTGCTGGAGCTCTCCAGAAAAGATGCTAAGCAGATGTCTTGCTGATAACCTTTAAATTGGCTGGCAATGTTAAAACACTATAATGCCATGTGTCATTCAAATCTCATTTGTTGATAATATATTAAAGCTACAGTACTTGACCTTTTCTCCCATTAGCAATGAACTGAAAAGCCAAAACCTTTGGGTAGTTCTTTGTAGTTTTGGAGCATACACTTTTTCACTGTTTCCAGTGGACTCCCATCATTTAAAAAGTCCTAGCAAATATGTAATTTCGTCTGATGACGCAGGGCTGCATATTCCACTGCTTTGTACGGTTTCCTGTTGTATCTCCCTGTCAACAAAACTCACATCTACAAATCATCACACAAATCACACTCACAATGCATCTTCAGTTGCTCTAACAAACAACAGAAGAAGAAGAAGAAGAAGAAGAAGAAGAAGTAGAAGAAGGAAACCAACTTCATTAAGATCAAACATATGCTGTGTGCAGACAGCAGTCATATAAATAAGAGTAATTGAACACTTGCACATGAGTAAATAATAACTGCTATTATTCCTGCCAGTGCTCAAACCGCCCCAGCGCCACCCTGGCAGCCCGCTCGTCCCAGATTGGCATGGAGAGTGACTCAAATGCTGTTTGATATGTGGGAGCTCAGTTTATTTAATTTCAGCCATGATTCAAGTCATTTGAGGTTCCCCAAATGTCAAACATCTCCATGGTGGAGGAAAGGGACAGGACAGGAGTGTATATGTGTGTGTGTGTGTGTGTGTGTGTGTGTGTGTGTGTGTGTGTGTGTGTGTGTGGTGTGTGTGTGTGTGGTGTGTGTGTGTGTGTGTGTGTGTGGTGTGTGTGTGTGTATGTGTGGTGTGTGTGTGTGTGTGTATGTGTGGTGTGTGTGTAAGAGTGAGGCTTTTATACTCCAAATTTAAACACAGAGGTTTGTGTAGGGTTTCTTTATGATGTTGATTCTTTGGACCATAATATCAAAGTGTGTGCTTGAGAAATGTGTTATTATAGCATTGTAGGAGTCATCAGAACCAACATTTAACTTCAGTGGATGAAGACCCTGTGTGCCAGAAAGTGAAATAAAATGAAAGAGAGGGAGAGAGAGAGGGAGAACGAAGGAAAGAGAAAAGAGATTGTGTGTCTTGCATTTGGCAGAGGGAGTTTCGCCAAATCAGCAGCAAAGTCTTCCTCTTTAGTGGAGAGCCAGCTTTTGATTACTGTGTACTTCTCCATGAAAACAGACCTTTGTTCTTATTTTTTGTTCGCTTTTCTTCTCCCCCAATTGTGCAACAAGTACCCAATCTAGATTCAAAGGATACTGCAATCGTAAATCTGATGGTGGATAAATCTGTTAGCAAGTAAAAGGGGGTATTTTTGTTTTATTAGTATTGGTTTTGGTTTCTGTGAGAGACACACACGTCTAGAGATGAATAGATTTGAATTAATGGTACTGACTTATGGGGTCGGGGGTCATGGTGAAATGCCCTAGTGTCTGCACGGAGTCACACAGGAATGCCAGGGTGCCGTGTGAACTCTGGAGTTCATCGAGATCTTTGGCCAGGGTGAGGGGTCAACAGATGGTGAATAGAAAGACCAGTAAAGACCAGTGAGTCTACCTGTGCAAGGCCTTGAGTGATTCAACTCTGTCTGCACTCGGTGCTATAAGCGATGTCTTTTCCTGTTTTTCTCGGGGATTGCGAAAATGATCACTATGCCAAAAGGCAAAGAAATGGTGCTAACCTCCGGTCATTGCAACAGACCTCACCCACATGTTCCTCCTTCTCTGTTGGGTTGTGGAGCTACCGGTCTGTAGTTAACAAAGATGACTTCATTCCTGCCTATGCTAACTAGCTATCCCTTAGCTACTTGCTGTCACTAAGACTTGTATCAAACCAGAAAACACTGCTATCTTTCACCTGTTGCCTCCAAACAAAATACACCTCTTTCAAGCAGCATTCTGTTATCGTGACTGCCCTGGTAAAAGTATCTGTGGTTGTCATATACCGTTTACCAGGACAAATGGGTGATTTTGTGGATGAGCTAGACACACTGTCGTCTTCCATTCACGAACATGGCTCCTCATCCGCTACCAATTCAATATTGATCTGCAAAATCAATTTACTTCTTCGTCTTCTTCCTTCTTCTTCTTCACTTCTTTTTAGTATTTTAAGTATTTTCCCATTTTTATTTTTAGCAATCTAAATGCTGGAGTAGTCCTTTTTTGTCCTTTTTAAAAACGAATTATACCCATGAGAGCCGCAAATAAAAATGATTTTGTATACAGCCTTTGGCCTTTTTTTGTGGTTTTCACAATTCCAGATCCTGCTATCTACACTTTCTGATATGGGCATCTCAGGCAAAGCACATCCTTGTTTATAATTCTAACTCACTGGGCATTCTTTCAATTTGTCATGGCAAGGACAAGCGTCCATATCCCAAAACATCTCCAAAGGGGTGCCCTAAGGCTTGATGCTAGGGCCCTTCCTCTTTCCAATATACACCACCTCCTTGGGTCCAACTTTCCACGTGCCACTGGTCATGCCACGTTGCACTGTACAACATAAGAAAAATAAGGCCTTACCTGACTTGGTATGCCACCCAACTCTTGGCACAGGCTATCTCCCACCTCGACCACTGCAATGCCCTCCTAGCAGGTCTCCCAGCAGTCAAAGTGAAACCCCTACAGATGGTCCAGAATGCAGCGGCGCATCACATCACTCCACTGCTCATTGACCTCCTCTGATCTTCTCAATTGTCATTAGAGCTACCAAATGCTATCAGAGCAGGGGCGTCCCTCAATATTCTTTAAGAATCTCTTGAAGACTCATCTCTTCAAAGAGCACCTCTAAATCACTTGTAGATCCCCAAACATGCTTAACTTGCAAATGCGAACACACACAAGGTTTGCGGAAGCGCACAACCCCCTGATGCCAAAACATCATTGTGTCTGTCAAGAAAGCCACATCCATCTGAGAAACTGCGGCTGACAATGGGCCCAGCATTACTAGCAGGCAATATCAGAGACGGCTTCGGCTTCACCCAGAGAGAAAGGGAAAGATAGGAGAAACAGACAGAAGTTGAAGCACAGAGAGGCAAGCGAGAGAGGGCAAATTGAAAAAGAGAGGGAGATGAACAAACAGGAGGAGAAAGAGAGAGTGAGGAGACAATTTGGAAAAAGAGAGAAAGAGACAAACAGAGAGAGAAGCAGAACAGAGAAAAAGAGAGGTGAAGGAATCCAATGAGTGACTCACTCCTTCAGCTCTAACCACTTGCCTGTGCGCCATCTGACATGACTCTCTGGAGCTCTGGAGTCAGAAGGATCTTGTTCCCATTAGATGTTGAACCAAGGCCACTGGGCCACAGTAACAGTACCTCAGAGTAGTAGGGGTCACACGACTGGACACAGCACTATTAATCTTGTGGTGAAGACGAAGCCATTCCTCTCTCTCGGTTAGTTAACTCTTGGCTAGCTGCTTGAAACCGTACAATCAAACACTTTGAAAGGCCCCAATAAAAAAAGTTGGATGGGGATTCATTTGTCATTCGTGTGGCTTCCCTCTCCCTCAGAGCCTCATCCACCCATCATTCCATGTTGAAAAGGATTGCTGAGGTTACATGTGAGTCACTGTACGTCTGAACGATCCCACCATCGATTTGACCAGCCCAGTTCCTATCACTGCCTATTTTGGATTTGGCAATTGTGCTGTTAAAGCATCAGTATGGAGTTTTGGTCTAAAACTAGAGAGGGAACAACCCAGAAAACCACGCAAAATCCTTGTACACCAACAATGGCACACTGATAAAAGCTTGCTACCATACACATACTGTACATTACTGAGTGTTTGGGACTGAGGTCACGGATCTGGAGTGATGTCTGATGATACTGAGCAGAACCAAAGGCAAGCTATGACCTTTGACCTCCTCTGTGCATGAGGCAACCAGCACATATGTATGTCCACATCTGTATATGTGTACAATAAATGCGTGCCTGTGTGTGTGTATGAAGAGGCCTCATTACATTTTTTTTCCCTGGGACTTTCTATAAATGACCCTATCACGCACATTCAGACAAAGACATGCTCTGGATCCTGGCAGCAGTGCATACATTTAAGGGACTGTTTGCATTCATTTAGCCTTTAAAAGTGGGACCAGCCCAGAATCCCAACAGCAGCAGCAGAGGCAGTGGCAGTACGGCCAGCAGGAGGAAGGTTAAGCCAAGGTGGCGGCCGTTCCTCTTTTCTGTTTTTTTTTTTTGCACTGGGTTTGGAGGAAAAAGAGACGGCGGCTTTTTATAGCGTGGCGGCCGGGCGGGGTCACAGGGTGCGCGGTGGCTTACAGACGCTGGCTGTGTGGGAGTGTGGCTCCCGGCCAGTCCCCAGAGACAAGAGACGAGAGACGAGAGCGACGCGGGGCGAGAAAAAGAAAGAAGGGAGGGAAGAAGGGAGTAGTAGAGAGGAGAGAAGAGAAGAGAAGTGGAATAGAGGAGGACAGCACTTTTTACCGTCCATTATATGTCAAGATATTATCATGTATGGCTAATGACCATCGAAATTGATTATCGACTATGTGAATCAAAGTGTAGATTTTTTTTATTTGAAGCCTTACTGGTATGTTCTGGAGAATTTGTGTATTTATTTTCAACCAGATGGAGAGTGGACAGCGTAAGAAGTGAGAAAGGGAAGAAAGGTGAAACGGAACAGAGAGGGAGATGGGAGGATTAGAGTGAGGACTGAAACTCCAAAAACATTTGCCTTTTTCTTTTGACTTGGTAACCTGCGAGACCCATCCTCCCTTCCCACCAGACTCTACATCTGTGTGTGTGTGTGGTGGAGCAAGCAGTGTCTGTGTGTGGCGTGTGTGTGCGTGTTGTGTATACAGTATGTGTGAGTGTGTGTGTTTGAGAGAGAGAGAGTGCTCGGTGAGTGGTTGTATATGGGGAGAATGTGTGTCATATCCATGAGTGGAGTGTGTGGAGTGTAAACACCACATATATGTGTGTGTGTGTGTGTGTGTGTGTGTGTGTGTGTGTGTGTGTGTGTGTGTGTGTGTGTGTGTGTTTGGGACCACCCGCAGTCACTGAAGATGATGGGATAAGCGTGATGCTGGGGGTGGAGTGTGCAGGGCCAGACAGCGACAAGCTGCTTCTCCCTCCGCACAGGAAATGACCCTGGGTTAAGTCACACACACATACACACTCACACAAGCACCCATCCATTCACACACACACACACACACACACACACACACACACACACACACACACACACACACACACACACACACACACACACACACACACACACACACACACACACACACACACACACACACACACACACGCACAAACACTCTGTGACCTCTATGAAAAGGTCCAGGCAAACCGGATGAGCTGTGTGATCAGGAATATGGGGGAGTGTCATTTGGCTAAGTAGATCTCTCAGGTGCTCCCAGGGGTCCTAGAGAGGGTGCAGCACGTGTGGTGTGTGTGTGTGTGTGTGTGTGGTGTGTGTGTGTGTGTGTGTGTGTGTGTGTGTGTGTGTGTGTGTGTGTGTGTGTGTGTGTGTGTGTGATATTGAGTTGGAGATGTTAAAGCAGATGGTTTGCATCACTGGTCTTAGTGACATGAGTTAGGGTGACCAGATTTGAGATTTGGGGCGGGGGGTTTGGATGGATGGGTAGTGTATAGCTTGCGGCACCATGACCATGTGAATGCATACAAATGTCACTAATGAAATGTGTCCACAGACATAGGCTATACAGTATGATCATTTATTTATTGACCTTTAAGAATACTAAGGTGCAGAAACAATACTGTCTCAATAGGCTATTGGCCTAGGCAATAGTGGCCAGTATAGGCCTACTTTGTACTAAACTTTTCCACTGAATCTTTAAATAGTAGGATTAAAACAAAGTGCATATGTAAAAAAAAAAAATCTTTCTGTGGCATTTAATCCAGTGCTTCTGTGGCTTTCAGTGGTTCTTTAATGTACTTTCAGAAGATAGCTAAAGTGTTAATCCTTTCTTTTGAATGTTTGTCCATATATTAAAGCGATAATGATAAAAAAAAAAACATTTTCTTTATATGGCCACATATTAAAATAAGAAAATTAGAAAGTTAGTCCATTTCACTAGACACTTTTCAGTCCTCCTGATGTGGTTGGGCATATTTTTCAGAAGATTAAATCTTTCCCAACCCAAAGGTTCGAAATTAATTAATTAACGTATTTGGAGGAAAATTGTCGTACACGAGTCAAACGCATTAAAATACAGCTATCTTTCTACACAAATAGAAATCAGGCCGTAACACTCGAGACATTCGCCTGTTCGTCTGCTCGCGCCACACACAAATTACTTGGGACACACGCACACCGATACAGACACACACACACACACACACAGAGAAACACACCTAGAAGCCGCTGTAGTATAGAGAAAGTAGCCTCGCCGGCTGATTAGATCATACTGAGTTGAGGTCATGGCTGACTTGTCATCTGAAGTCTTTTTCTTCTAGGAAACTGCGTAAACTCCATGTTCACCTTCTAACAACAAGCATGATTGGCTCAAAGGATGTTACATGAGAAGCATTCTAAAGATTTATGACCCAAATCTAGATCCTTGCGGGTTACAACGAACGACTATTTGAAGTGTCACAAAATTCTAAAATGATTGTACATTATGGGATTTTTTTCATTATTGATCACACATCATACAGAGGGAGTGGAAGTGAGAAGGGGGAGGGCGTAATAACTAGTTTGTGAAAGACCCAGAGAAACGCAACACAAATATCCGACGAGGCAAAATCCTGGACGATTTTGGAATCCTTGCCAGACGCATTTTTTAGGTCTGATAAAGAGGACATGTTCGGGCAAAAGAGGACGTTTAGTCACCCTACATGAGTTCTGCCCCAGAGGTGACAGGTCGATCTCACACCGGCATCCATCATGGAGCAGTAGAACGCAGACATCTCAGAGCCAGGACCCAACTGAAGTCAGAGGTGGGACCTGGTTTAGGAGTGCTGCACTGTAGGAGAGCGGGTGCACCGTGGAGGCCCAGAGCTCCAGGCAGATAAGACCCTCTCAGTGGAATGGTGGAAAAAGGCATGAGAGGCAGAGAGAGAGGGAGAGAGAGAGAGAGAGAGAGAGAGAGAGAGAGAGACGGCGACACACGAGAGACGGCGACACAACAGTAACAAAATGAATGAGAGGAATAGACTCCTCGCCATCAATCCTCTCTTCCAGCCGTTTGTCATTCCATTTAATGAGCTGTCAGAACTCAGCATCGCTTGACCCCTGGCATCCCCCTGTTCTCTGGCTGGGGATGGGGGGCCCTGGCTCTCTTGGAGGAGTCGAAGAAGGGGCCCCGTGGAAAAGTTAAGCCCTATTTTACTAATCCAAGCGCTGGGGTCCAAATCGCATGTCTCTGATGTAAAGCCCACAGAAAAGCTCTAATGGCAACGGGATCAGTGGAGAACCATATGACAGTGTCACCCCTCTATTACTGTGCGCACTCTCAGAATGGAAAAATTGTATATTCATCAGCACAAGGTTTAGTGGTCTCAAAAGGGTACTGATTCCTGGTCTGCTGCTGCCTCTGGAACAGACTAGGCCCAGATTCGGCCAGGTCTCATGTGAAACCTGTGGGTTTTAGTCGGGAACATATTAGTCTGAGATTTGGCCCAGGTCTGGGGCAAATCCAGTGGATCAGAGCCGGCTCAGGACTAGATCTGTCCCTAGTGTCAGCCACTGTGTGAGATATGCAGTTCCTGAAGGAAATACCAGTGCTTGCAAAGCAACCAAATATAGTTTAAAAGACAAACGATTCCATATTCAAATAATTACTAATAACTACCAATGACTACGAAACCTATAACTAAAGTATCTACTCTACATCTGTAAACAACTTATTCTGCTTTCTATAAAGATCATATTTGGCCCTGGTCTGGAGAGAATCTGATGGATCTGTACGAGATCCGCGTTAGCTGCTATTAAAGGACATCTCGCCCTAAAACTAAAGTTTTGTTATACCTCTTTAAGGCATACAGCCGTCCCAAGTACGATTTTATTTTCTTCTTCCAACCCTCAGTTGTGAAAATAACTGATAAGCCTTAAACACACATGGAACAGCTCTGAGAGGGAACGAACCTGTGCTGAACCCTGGGATGTGACAGCATGTGCTCTTGTAAACCCTGGAAGAACAAACTAGTGGAAATGGGATCTAAACTGCTCTGTTTGCTGGCTCTCCACGGCCTGGGATAAACAGATTTTTCTTTTTGAGTAGCGCATGGCTTATCGCCCGTTACACAAACTCCCCCATGCGTGGCCGTCCCCACACCCCCTTCCCATTTAAGACATGTGAGCCTAGAACCCCCAAAAGGGAGTCTTCCAACCCAAACAAATGTTATTCCAGTACCTCTTTCTCTCTCTATATCTATCTATCTGTTTCTCGCCCCAGAACAGTTTGAAGACTCAATATCCCATAATTCTTGTCTGGGGGAGAAAAGGCCCCTACAAAAACCAAGTTTTTGGCATAAGCTAGGTGAGATAATGACTAAAAAAAACCTTCCACAACCCCCCCCCCCCGTCCTGACGACTCTCGGGGCTCCATATCACTGTTCTAGTGTTTCCAGTGTCACCCGCCCGCTGTGTCTCTATTCCCAGGCTTCTCCATTGTCCTGGCCAGGCCGCAGCACCATTAACAGCGGACCTCTATTGTGAGCCTCGCGCTGCTCTCCAAAGCTCTCTGCAGCAGAACACAATACGGCCCGGCCCCAGCACTACTGTTACATAACAAGAAGGGGAGGCCGGGCTTTAGCGCTGACCCTGGCCCTGGTCACGGCTGGAGCTCTACTCTGGCCACGGCTGGAGCTCACTCACTGGCGCAGGTGCAGCAGCGAGGTGTGCCGCTGCAGAGCTGTTGTAGAAGCATCTTCCTCCTCCTCCTCTTCCTCAGGAAGATGGTTGGAGTGTGTGTGAGGGGTGACGGGGTGGTGTGTGTCAGAGTGTAGCTATGGATCTGTTGCACTTTTAAAATAAGGCACCGTTTCGGGGCCCTTGCTCCTGTGTCTTCAGGATATGACATCCGTTTGTGCAGAAGGTTTTTGGGAGGTCGCGGGCTGTGGGGTCAGTCAGCGCTGGGCCAGGGGGTTGTTTGTGAACGGGCCATTTAGCTGGAGAGGGACGGTGTGTGTTACGAGGCGAGTGGAATTTAAGCATGTTGACGCTGGCACCTGCCTCAACTCTCTGTTTACCTGAGTTAATTTTACAGTTCAACGGATAGAGAGAGAGAGAGAAGGAGAGAGAGATAGAGGGAGAGAAAAGGAGAGATGGTGGAAGGGAGGGAGATAGAGTAAGACAGGCAGAGAGAGGGAGAGAGAGAGAGAAAGAGAGACCAAGAGAGGGGCAGACAGAAATAGAAAGAGAGAGAGAGCAAGAGAGAGAGAGAGAGAGAGAGAGAGAGAGAGATCCACGCCTAGTGTGCCAGGCATAATATCACACCTTTGTAAGAGTAAATAAATCATATTTTGAATGGTTCCGGGAAAATGCGCCAATATGCCAGTTCTTGGCCAGATGTAATCTAAGTTTAACACAGTTCAGTTCTTTTCCTTATCATGTGCGTCCTGTTTGATTTAGATTTATAATGACACATGATTTAATTGACTTCATTGCAGGAAGTGAGAAGGTCAGAATGTTGAGAGTGAGCCTGAGACAGAACGGCGCTTGTTACTTCATTTGCTCTCACGGAAACAAAAGCTGATACGTGTGTTCTTTCGTGGACTAAAAGAACAGGAACATTAACCACTTGTTGTGGGGTCTGTCAGGGCATTGTAACATGACATAAGGAATGAAATGGTTTCGGTCTTCCCACCAGTCGAGAGAATGGGACAGGTGTGTGTGTGAGGGGAGATTGGAATGGAATGTGCATAATTCTGTGTGCATTTGTGTGTGTGTGTGTGTGTGTGTGAGTGTGAGTGTGTGTGTGAGTGTGAGTGTGTGTGTTTGCCCTCCTCCTTACTGTCTATTAATGTCTGGTTGGTGCCCACTTCTTTCACTCTCTTTCTGT